>NC_142714.1:14400370-14707500 GCF_055471065.1 Atractosteus spatula
TGGAGAGATGGATGGTGGGGAGCTATTAATCATCCTCTTAAACAGAAGTCTAAGGTTAGTGAAGGTCTATCTCATCTCCCACCGCTGAAAGTCAGAATTTCTTTTCTACTAGTACTCCCTTTCATTCATCACAGAGAGACAGAAGCGGTAGCTCTTTCATTCCAACTTTTACCCTTTCATCTTGTTTCACAGATCTGTACTTGAGTATTAAAAAAAATCTCTGATTCGAATGTATGATTTGTTATAAACAAAACCGTTGTATGTAAAGAAGGCTTCACAACCAAACTGTTATTCTTTTTCCTTTTCTATTTTTGCTTTTCAGCATGAAATTAACTAAATCTGTGTATTTCTTTTGTTATCTTGCCCAGATTGTATTCCCCAAATTTGGATGATTGTACCCTTTTGTACCTGTATGTCTTATTATCAGTACTAGACAAGAATGGTTATCAACTGATGCTGGGGTGAGACTTATCTGTGTTATAAACACATAGTAGGATGCACCTCATTTAAGTCTCTCCAACCCTCAAAAAGAAACCTTCTCTTTTCTAGATTCTATATGCACTTTCGATCCCTGCTGTTTTGTATATCATGGGGTACCTCACCTGGCACTTCCTGCCAGTGTTTTTAACTGATCAAAATCATATGGAGGTTATTTCCTATGAAATGATCCTTTTCCATGACAAAAATACCACACTGGATGCCTCATCCTTCACCTTATGTGTGGCAAGCTTATGAAGAAAATGTATTTCTTAAACTACACTTGCTAATAAATGCTGCAGCTGAAACTAGAATAATCCTCTAACCCTGACTCTTTTCTTTATAAAGTAGCTTTGAAATAGCAGAAAAAAATACACTCTTCATAAATTCACAATAAATGAACACAGAGATGAGTCAGGTTTGTCTTTAATAAGGTTCATGTTAATTTAATTATTCAGATTAAATATGCAGATGAGCTCAAAATCAAGCACAGCCACTATTGACAAATAAATCAATAATGAATTTCAATACCTTCATTCAGCCCTTTACACAACTGAATCTTGTGGATCAGTCACTCTGTTTTTAAAAGATGTTGACAGTTCTTATATTGACTACCCTAGTCTATGCCTTTTCTGGAGGAATTGTTAACACCAAATGAGTCCAGGCTATTGGATCTGTGCAGAGGAGCAAATACCCTGACCTTAAAATAATTACTCACATCTTGTTCCCATATTAAGCTCTGTGTTTGTAGAGTCCTTACCTAATTCCTCTCTACTGTAATCTCAGTTTAGTATCAAGCAAATTTTGTACATTGCCTAACTATTTACTGTTAAAATATTAAGAATCCTTGTGATTGTGGGTTATGTCATTTTCTCTCTCTCTGGCCTGCAGACTAGAATCTCTCTGATTTGGGATAAACTGGGTTCATGCAGAAGAGATGCCCTTTTTATATTCATAATCGATTATTTCATATAATTTAGAAAACTGATTCTATCACTAACATGATAAAATATGGCAAAATGTAAACATTCTGAATTAAAACATTTTATGAATTGTCAGGAATGAAGTACAGTACGAAGACCAGTGTGACATCTGCTATAAGGCCAACAATTGTTGCCCACTTGTGGTTAAGTCATATGTGAGCCCCTGATCAGTGTGTAACTTCTTTTTCAGATTAAAAAGTATACCAACAAGTAAATAATTAAAATGCATGAACATTTTTGGAGTTTTCTGTGCAGAAAATGAAAACGGTACTTGACTACATTAGATTGCACACTGTCTAGCAGTTCTGGCAGTCTGATGCAAGATGTTTTTTAGCTGTCAGGTTACCTGAACCTAAACCTTGTTAACATACTGGACAGCACCAACTGTCAACATGTTGACTTCCTAACATGGATATACAGATACCGTGAAAGACATTTGTCCTGCTGTGTACTTTATGGGCTTCACAAATTTCTTTCCAACCTGTAACTATTACTAGCTGTATGTCTCATTTGTTACCTCAGTCCTCTTGCTTTTACTAAGGAACTCACTTGGTGTCGATGCACTCCTTCATTTTATTATTTCTCAGTTAAAAGTCCTGCTAACAAGTATTATTAAAAATTGAATTAATAAAATTGCAGTTTAAGTTAACCTATTTAGAATAAGATCTCTGATTTCTTCTTTATCTTGTTCTTTCCTTTAGTGAGATATGCTTTCTAACACATTTGAATATATTTTATAAAAATACAACAGTTTAAGACTGCCTGCTAACTTCTGGAAATTTTTATGGGACTAAATTAACATGACGAATGGAAAGAGAAATAATGTACAGGGACTGCTAACAGACTTAAAATGCCTCTTAAATGCCAGTGGCCTTTGGTTAGTGGCTAATTTCCCAAATGGTCTGAACAATGGGTTCCCTCCATGGAAATGTAAACAGTATACCTTCGTTCTAAGTTCCCACAAGAGGATTTGTTTACCTGTGAGTATATTTTTGGAACTTGAAGCTGTATAAAAACATTAATTCATAAACATTCAGCATCTGCGTTAAGCTACAAAGCATACAAATTGACTATGCTCTTTGGTGAGAGTGAGAGCAATAGCCCAGTTAAGGAAAACAAACTGAGACATGAAACCTGAAGGTAACATTGCTGAAGAAAATGAGGGTCCAATGACAGGTCGTTTAAAACGTTAGCCTTGTGGCTGAATTAAAATGTCACACTCGGCTTCTGTTTGAATCCATTCAGCTGAACCTTGGGGGAATAATGTGTCACTGGACTGCTTTGTGACATCTCCTATGGCCTCTTAAGAAACTAGCTGCAAGAGCTTGTGTCAGTGCGGACCCAAGAGCTGTGGATTGGAATAAGTAATGATGGAAACTGACATGAGTGGGAAGCCTGGGACTGTATAATTGGACCTTGTGGGGATATTTGTTGTATTTTTTCTTTATTGCTGAAGTAACAAATTACCAAAAACGATTTTCGTCTTGCCCAACAGATTTCATTGTGCTAAAAGTGAAGAAGCTTGTGGTGCTGAAAGTCAAGATCTTTTGTACTTATTTTCTCCTTCTAAAATATGAATTTTTACAGATTTCATCACCCAGTATTCTATTGGAGAAAACGTTGAGATCTTTACAGGGTTAATCTTCCCATCACTTTTAATACGTGCTTATCCACAATCTGGGGTCACAGTGGACTGGAGCCTATCCTGGCAAGCAGTGGGTACAAGGTGGGATACACTCTGGATGGGATGCCAGTCCATCACAGGGCACACACTGATACCAATGGTCACCCACTTACACCAGGGCCAATTTTACAGAAGCCAAAGAAACTGTCTTTGGACTGTGGAAGAAAACCTAAAGACTGGGAGAAAATGGGGCAAAAGATGCACATGTATATCACTCCAGTAATTGATCACAGGGCAGGGTTCTGCAAGGCTTGCCACAGTGCTGCACTACAAGGTTAATATGAAAATGATTGTTAGTGATGGAGTTCATTTTTTAGATCAGATTTTATACTCTTGCATTACATTTTCAGGCCAGGTTCCCTTTCTCTGTAGAGGAAAAAGCACCACAGGCCATAGGAATAAAGAAAATTTAATGCTAATAATCAATCCAACAGTACTTGAACACTTTATAGCACCTGTAATTATACCCTTGGTTTTCATAGCAGTTCTTATATTTGATAAGACAAAAACTATACTACTGACTGAGACTAATGTTTATTAGAATGTGCATACTCAATATGTTTCAACTGCTTTTTACAAAAATAAATACTTTTATTCTAGAAGAGTATGTAAGAAACCCATTTTTTATCTATGTAATGGACAGTACACAGGAAACATACAGTGTAAGGAGTATAGTGAAACATACAGTTGTGAGAAAAAGTTTGTGAACCCTTTGGAATTATCTGGATTTCTGCATGAATGGCTCCTAAAATGTGATCTCATCTTTATCTAAGTCATAATAATAAATAAAGACTGTCTTATTTAATAAACAACACACACAGCATTTTACATTGCCATATCTGTATTGAACAAATGGTTTAAACAATCAAGTTCATTGATGAAAAAAGTATGTGAACCCTTATATTTAGTAGCTAGTAGAACCTCCTTTAATGGTAATAACCTCAACCAAACTCTTTCTGTAGCTGCTGATTAGACCTGTGCAGTGGTTAGGAGGTATTTTGGCCCATTCTTCTATACAAAACTGTTCAGTTCATGTATTTGTTTTGGATGTCTTGCTTGAACAGCCTGCTTCAGATCACACCACAGCATTTCAATGGGATTGAGGTCAGGACTCTGACTTGGCCATTCTAAAATTTCTTCTGTTTTAGCCACTCTGTTGTTGTTTACTCCTGTGTTTTGGATCATTGACATGTTGCATGACCCAACTTCATTTGAGTTTTAGATCTCAGACAGACACCCTGACATTCTGATGTAAAATTTCCTGATACAACTTGGAATTCATTGATCCCTCAGTGATTGCAAGCCGTCCAGGCCATGAGGCAGCAAAGCAGCCCCACACTATTATACTCCCCTCCACCATGCTTCACAGTTGGCATGAGGTTTTGGTGTTGGATTGCAGTGTTTTGTTTTCTCCAAACATAACACTGTGTACATTTAGCAAAAAGTTCAACGTTTGTCTCATCTGTCCACAAAACATTGATCCAGTAGTGCTGTGGCACGTCCAGGCGGTCTTTAGTAAACTTGAGACGGGCGCCAGTGTTTTTTTTGGAGAGCAGTGGTTTCCTCTCTGGTAACTTCCTATGAACACCACTCTTGTTCGGTGTTTTTCTTATGGTAGACTCATGAACACTCATGAGATGTTATCAAGTGCAAGAGATGCCTGCAGATCCTTAGCTGTCACCCTAGGGTTCTTTGTCACCTGTTTGAGGATTGTACGGCATGTCCTTGTCCTTGGTAGGACGCCCACTCCTAAGGAGAGTAGCAACAGTGCTTAATTTCTTCCATTTGTAAACTATCTGCCTGACTGTGGACTGATGGAGGCCCAAGTCTTTAGAAATCCTTTTGTAACCCTTTCCAGGCTTATGAGCTTCAACAACTCTTCTTCTGAGGTCCTCTGAAATCTCTTTTGATCGGGCCATGTTGCACTTCAACAGAATTCTGTTGTGAAGAGCAGGTAACCAGAATTGTGTGATTTGGTTATACGACAGGGCGGGTCAAACCCACACCTGAATTGATGTGAATACCTGACTCCAATTACCCTCTTTTCAAGATGTCATTATCCTAGAGGTTCACATACTTTTTCCATCAGTGACCTTGATTGTTTAAACCATCTGTTCAATAAATATATGACAATGTAAAATGTGTGTGTTGTTTGTTAAATAAGACTGTCTTTATTTGTTATTATGATTTAGATGAAGATTAGATCGCATTTTAGGAGCCTTTCATGCAGAAATCCAGATAATTCCAAAGGGTTCACAAAGTTTTTCTCACAACTGTAGTTTTCCATTTGTTGTATTTTGGTGATGTACAGAGGAATAGATTGCTCACTAGAGCTGTGCATTGTAGACTTTTCATGGCTTTTTAATGGGAAGAAATGTCGCAGCCTCCAGATTCCAGTAACTCATTTAAACTTTATGATTAATGAGAGGGAAAATAATGGAGGTTGAAAAAAGTGGTTTCAGTCAATGTAGGTGGTGAAATGAGATGATGGTCACAGAGGTACAATAAAGGAAATTGAAGCCAAATTATAGGAGTATTGTGAATGTTAGCAAGATGTTCTGAAAGACAGGGGTTGTTGAATTCCAGGGCTACTGTTTTTTTTGGCAAGTATTGTTTTTGCATTTTACACCAACTAAACATCTTTACATAATGCATAACACACATATTAAAATAATGTTACATGTTTACAGAATGTATACATTGTTACAGTGTTTCATTTGAGTGTTGTAATGCTCACACTTGGGTAAGTGTCGTGGCAACACAGATGGAAAGATTGTCAATACAACCAGCCCATAATTAACAACACTTCGTTCCTAGCAGGATATTTATTCTTACTCTACCTGTCTTAGCACTAGCTCCTGTACCTGACACTTGTTTCTTTTGCTGTTGCTCTGGTCTTTTGTATTTATCCCTGGCTTAACTCCTCACTTGTCCATTGACCAGCGCTTCCAGGATCTCCCTTTGCCTGTCGTCAATCTCTTGTGTTCAAACCGGAACGCCCTATTTTGCGGATCCTCTCCTGTATTTGGACCTTTTGCCTACTTGACCATCCTACTTCGATTTCCCCTTTGAGCTTCTGCCTGTTTCCATTTTAGCGGTGTGCCTGTAGCTTCCTGTCTGCTGTGTGATGGCCCAGCTATGCAGCTGCATCTTGCCTGTTTGTCTGCTTGCCTGGGGCTTGTTCATACTCCTCCTCTGCCTGCCATTGGCTCTCCCTAGTTCTTGCCCCTGTCTTCTCCCTCATCAGGATCCTTCTCCTGACCCAGACCGCTACCCCCTGCACTGTTCAGAGCCCTATTCCAAGAATAAATAATGAAAAGGAAAACACGAATTTCCCAACCCACATCGCTCCAAAATCGTCCTTCACAAGAATGAGCAAAATTAAAGGAAAGGGGAGACCAGCAAGAATAGAGAGCATAGCAAAATACTAACTACAGTCATTTCTGCCATAGTGTGATAGTTGTGTTCCTGTGATGCCTCGTGTTTTAGAAATTGCTCCATATAGATACTCGTTTTAATGTGAAAAATTGGGGCAGGTGAGACAAAGATAATAGTTTTTTTTGTTTTTTTTTATTGTCAGAAATCTTGTACCTGCCTGTTTCTTTGCTTTGTCTTCAATCCGCACACTTAAGGGGTGTTCCAGCTCTCTTAACAGTATAGGCCTTGACCTTGCAGCCTTGTTAGCAAGACAACTGTCTTCTATCTCAGTAGCATTGTCCCTAAAATAGTATGCAGTGCAGATTCACTGAGACCTGTTGCAGGAACAATATCACATTGTCTTTCATTGTGTTCAAATGGCTTAAGTACATCCATCTTTTGCTCTAGGGTAATTATGAGTAGCTTACAGTAATTAGGTTTTCGCCTTTCTTTTCTACTATGCTTCACGTGCAACTCCTTTTTTCCTACACATGAGGTGCTAATTCCAGAATGAAATCGTGCTACAGTATATCCAACAGCTTCAGTGTGTACTGTGAAGTGTGTAACTGTGTGTAACGTGCACTGTTGGATTACTAGCCTCTAACCAGTGAAATGTATTTCAGGAAAACACTACAGTGGTGATACAAGTATGTCTTGTATTATTTCTAGTCCTTTTGACAAGGAAACAAGTGTTACTGAGTAATCCTCTCCCAGACATGGCAGGAGTACTGAATGCTGTGGACAGAGGAATAAAGTCTTGACAATACTGCAGAATCCACCAATACCTATAGCAGGGGTCAGCAACCCTGGTCCCTCAGAGCCCCAATCCAGCAAGGTTTATACTGTAGATCTTTAAAATTCTAAAGGCTTGAGAGAATTTAAGTATGATCAGTTAAACAGATGCTGTGTTCAATGTAGTATTTTTGGAACACAAATCGGAATGCTATTCCGTCATCACGAACCATTTTTCCACTTATTTGATCAGTTGCTTAAATAAGTGTCACTGACCTTTAAAAAAACAGGTGATTTAGGGTGACCTATATCAATACTGGATTGGAGGGTCTTCAGAACCAAGGTTGGAGACCACTTACCGTACTTATAGCAACAGCTGATTAATGCAGCAGCTGCGTTCTCAGTGGGAGGTAATTTAATTTGAGCTCCATTTTTTAACTAAAGTGGAAGACTGAATTTCTAAATTACTTACAACATTGCTAACCTGGTACTATATTTTTAAAATGAAACCATAAAATAATGTTTCATAACAGTGAAGCTTCATAACAGTTACCTATGGGAATAGCTCATTATATGTGATTTTTTCCCCTTCCATTAAAGAAAGTGAGTCACAGTCTTAAAATAACTTGGTAATCGTAACACAAGTGTGACATTTTTCATTCTATGCTGAAGCAAAACCCTTCAATAAATAAGGGTTGCATCCATAATGCTGCATCATAACTTTTATTCATACAAGGTACTGTAATTTTAAACATCTAAAAAAACAACATTTGGCATTGCTGCATTGTTTTTCATGAGAATTTTGAGATGCAGCAGCATGCAGGATATTGGTTGTGCTCACCTGGCAGGCAGTTTGACCTCTCGCCAGAAACCTGCAGTTTACAATCCCTTTCGCTTCCCAGATGTTTTTTCTAAAATGAATCGAGATTGATTTGATTTGATAAATTTAATATGGGAAATAATTGATATTATTAGGAAAGTTCTGGGTAGAGTCCCAGGTCATAACGTGTTGTAGGAAATGCATGTCATTGAACAGTTGTTTACAAGTTTTAAGTGCTCGGACTGTACTAAACTCTAATATTGAAGCTTTCGGAGTACTTTAGGAAAGATGGCAAATGGCCTTTATAGTTCAATAATAGAAAAGTACTTTGTGGAAACTAACTTCCAAGTCATTACAATGGCAGTGTGCCAGTCTAGGCAACAACGTAATCACTGTTTTTACTCAGGGCTTTTTATACATTGATTCTACTACCAGATTTCCTTCAATACGATTCATAAGTTGTGCTTAATAGCTGTTTCTTCCTTTGACTATTTCTACCTTTTTAGATGGTTCATATAACTGCCTGGACACATTTATTTGATGTTACTTCAGATAAGAACCTAGTCATTCATGCGAAACCAGAGACTTTCCCTGAAAATGCAGCACTCTAATGGCTAATGGTTTTCCTATGTTGTTGACAATGCATTTATATAATATGGCTTTTCAGGATTTTTGCTGTTCGTTTCGAGTAGAAACCTAGACCTTGATGGTACTTTTCACCCTTAAAGGTTTAAAAATGTGAATCAAGATCAAAAGTCTAGGAGATTTCTGTGCTTAAAAATGGGAGTGATTTATTTTTTAATACCAAGAACGTTTAGATTTATCATCCTCTGCATTGGCCTGATCCAAAAAATGTGTATAAATATATGTAAATCTGTTTCTTAATAAAGTAATGAAGTGCATTGATTTTATTCACACTAGCACCTACAATTAGTCTCCAAGGAGCTACTATCTGGTTTTCCTATAAGGGTATTAATGAGTTGTTTTACACTTCTTTATGATAGAAACTTTTTTTTTTTCATTCTGAAGCAGGAGTGACCAACTAATTTTTTAGAGGATTGTAGCCTTGGAGGTGTGATAGATTTAATTAAATCTGCAGCACCTTAAGAGCTGGAAAAAATGTTAGACTGTTCCTGTCATGACAGTATTGGATCATTAAGAGCTGAACTGGAATAAAAAACCTGTAGATCCAGTGGGCTTTCAGGAATGGAGTTGGGCGGGTGATGGTTAAGTTGGAGAGGCAACTAAAGGAAGGAACTAATGATAAAGAAACAGCTGGTTTGTTCTGAAATACAGTAAGATGAAAGTGTGCTGAAGGTAAATAACCACAATTTTCAAATTAGCGGCTCAACAATCTAGGATCGTGAGAGGAATCTACCTAGTGACTGAACCTCTCCCTGCCACCAGCCTAGGCACCCACTACCCAGCATGTTTTTATATTGTAACGGACGCTCCAGGTTCTGTGTCGGCAGTGTGGGGAAAAACAGGCTGGCAACCACTTTACAGGCTCTCTGACAGTTTTATTGCCTGTTTTGTACAGATTGATAATCATGGAGACAGAAAGACTGCAGGAGGGAATCATGTTTATTTTAGCTATTTGCTGTTTACAAGTGATTTTATAAGTGATTACTGCTGTTTCTTTAAGTTGGTCATTGTTATTTAAATTAACTTAAAACCAATGACTTACAACTTTAATGATCATATTAAGGATTGTTACTTATGTGTTTTAACCATGCATACTGTATACATTATGTAACGGTATATGGGTGGACTTGGATATATGCGAATTTGACTATTCGCAGTGGTTGTCTGCACCAAATCCTTATGAATATTGTGTCCCTACTGTAATGGTTTTCATTTGGTCATTTTATTATTATACAGCTATTTTTTCCTGAAGCTGAAGCAAGAGTTACAGTGGTAGGCAGATTCAGGCTAGGTTTGGGGTTAGAATTACAATAAGATATTAGTGGCCATTTATTGTTGTGGTTGTCTTCTAAGTGCTTTAATTAAGAGCTTGAAGTTGCAGTATGGTTTTCTTCATATCTTGCTGTTCCCTTCTGAAAAGTTAAGCTGATCTAAACCTTACAGGAATTGATCTTAGATCCACAAATTGCATTTGCAAGCATCATATTAACTGCTAAAATGACTACCAATGTAAATCTGGTTTCTCTTAAATTAAGTAATTTAAGTAAGTATTAAGTAATTAGGATTAATATGAAGGCTTAGATGGTGTGTCCAGCTCTAGTCTAGGCACCTTGTAAGAACCATGAACCTCAACATGATCATTTCAAATACAGTAAGTCTATTCTGAAATTGTTTAAGATCAGTGTTGTGCAGAACATACAGTATCTTGCTTATAGTACTTGTGTTTTCAGGTTTTATAAATTTGTTTTTTATATGGAAAAATGTGTTTTAAACCCATAAATATTTTTCAAGGGTCCAACAAGATGATTATTTATCTCCACCAATAATGACACAAAAAATGTGGTGTTCTCCTCTCCTGCATGCATACATTTTCTTAAGTTAGGACTCCAACTTGCGGATTATCTTCCTCCAACATGGCACGTTGAAGTAATTTAAGAGTTTATGGAAAATTAGGAATAAGGGAGCGCAGCCACTAAAAGTCCCCTATAAGTACAATAAAACCAACCCTTTTACACATTAATTATGATCTAATTTTTCTTATTCATTAATAAAGAAAAATAAGATCAAAAGTATGTACAGTATATCTGATAACTGTATTGCACAATAACACTAAATTAAGCACACCGAGTTTGTTATTCTCCTTACCAAATACTGTAACAAAAAAGATCTCTAACAACCCATAGAGATCAGCATAATAATAGAATAAACATTATTAATGATGCCCTCATAAAAAATAAAATGCATGTTAAGGCAATAATTGAGTTATATACTTTCACTCAGTGATGATGATGATGACTGTAATACCTTTGTTAGTTGTCTAAGACTGGTAGAATGTCTTGATTCATGTCCTCAGACTCTTTAGCAGCCACTGGAATATTAGCAGATGCAGAAGTTGTTTGGGGAGTGATGACTGAGCACTCACAGAAGCCAAAACTTTAACATTAGTGTGTTTTTCTCAGTACTTTTTCGAATTGTACGGAACATAAATTCATGAACCCCAGACTCAAGACCGACTGAATCTGCCGCTGCCCTAGAATCTTTGTGTAAAAAGGTTGTGTAATCTTTGTGTTAAAAGTTGCCCTGACAGAGTAAAATATGTACTGTATGTAGATTTGTGGAAAACACAATAATGATTACAATGATTAAAATAATGATGATTATTAAAATAACCGAAAAGGCTATTTTTGGTTAGAAAACTAAAATTTTACTGTAACAAAGTATTTTTCTAATTTTAAGATACATTTGTAACAATGAGTGATTAGTTTGTAAATCATTCACTTTTTAAGTGCTTAGGAACCTAACATGACCTTCTAACATCAGCAAACACATAGCGTGTGTGCTGTACAGTACTGGATCCATCTGCTCATGTTTGCCACAATGAGCTGTTGACATACAAAGACAGACTGTTGTCTTTTGGACAACCCCAGCACCCCTGCACATTAACATCACCTCTTTCGTCATGCATGTTCCTGGCGATATAAGCTCAGGTAGTACTACGTTTCTGTGGTAACAAATAATGACAAATGACACCAATCTTGTTGACTGCATGTAGGAGAAGCAGAAAGTGCCGGCCATTGCAAACATGATGAATCACACAGTTAGGAAAGGATGAAAGCTGAAGAAGACAAATGTGTTATCTGTTCTGAAGTAGCAAAGCTGTACTTTCTGCATGTAAAGAAGCTTCAGAGCTCAAGCCAACGTAACTGAAATTCAAGAGCAGTAGGCTCTTAAACTGGATAGAGTGGGTTTGTAGGCACACCATGGGGCCCTTACTATTTGTGGTGATACTAGACCCTGCTGGGAAGACATTTACAACAGAGCACTGAGAAAATCTGCTGACAGTCCATAACTCTTTTCGGCCCGCGTGGTGGTAATATAAAATCATGTCCTTATTTATGTCCCTATATATTACTGAACTCAATGTAATAAAAAACAAAGCACATGCTTATGTGATGATATACATACTGTAATATACTAGTAATATGAGTACACACAGGATAAATCTTTAGAGTTCTGATCTCTTGACTATTTACTTTTTTCTTGCCATGCCTGACTATTTCAATGGTCAAGCAATTAAACTTTTAATTTTTAATTCTGACCGTTCATCTTCTGAGAGGGATGTGCAAAATATCAAAGGATAGACTTTCAGGTTAAAATTCCTGATACCCTGAATTGTGAAGAATATATTATAATGGCTATTGTAACTTGTTTTGACATTTTATTAAATGTTAAACGTCTGTGGGTGGGAATTTTTATCTTTGTTTCCCTTTGCTACCTATGGAAACCCTGTTTTGGCTCTCCGTTTAGCAATACTTAAGTCAGAACATCTAGTACTATCTAGTATTTTATATGGCATAAAGCTGTTGGAGTGCAGTCATATTAAGAAATGAGTAAGAGTTTTGTGTTTGTTGGGTGTTTGTGTACATCAGTTATTTTTAAGGAATTGGAAAGATCTCTTTTCAATGCTTCTGTAACTTCTGTTGTCCCTTTTACTGTTTTCAAGAGCTAGACCTTTTTCTGTTAAATTGTGGGAATTTCGGATTTGTTCTTAGAAAACAGTGTGCGATCCTATCCTTTAGTTACCATACGAAGTATCCACCTTTTTTTTCCCTCTAAAGGACTGTGCAAGTCCACTGCTGAAGGAAACTAGTCTTCATTAGCTTGTTCCTTAATCTTTGCACATTTGACTTTCTAAATCGATGGGGAGTGTGAGATGCATTTTGTTTGCTAAACATTTTTTTCAGTGGTTTCTTTTGTCATTACAAATCAAGACCGTTCAAAGCCCAATTAGTTGTCTGTAGTGTTTTTCATTGTATTTTCTGTAGCTTTTAAAATGCACTTACAGTAGAGTGATATTGAAAAGTTCTTTTAATGAACAGACTATCACATTTTGCAAGAATAGGGCAACGAGTAAAGTTTAATTAATAAGTAAAATTAAAGTTTAATTTGAATATGGAGACCTTTTTTATGGTGTGCCAGTGTGTTAAGTCGCCACTGGCCAGGATGTTTCAATTGCGTGTTATGATCCATCACAGGAAAACTTGTCTTACAGGGGTTTTCCTAATTTAGTCCTGTGCAGTCCCAGGTTAAGCTTCCATCTTAATGCCAGCATGAGCAAAATAGTCTAAATCCTCCTATCGAGTCCTAGCTGACAAAGATTTTTCTTTGTTCTCCGTTTCCTTCAGCAACAAAGCACAAAGAATTCAGGTCTTCCCAAACAAAAAGATTTCTCACACCCTTTTATAGTTGGAGAAGTAAACTAATTAACAGCTGAGCCTTATTGTTTAGCTAAACGGTGTTCTTTTTTCATCTGAAGTGTAGTTTCCTCATTGGTAAAAGGCAGAGAAAACTACAAACGTCACTAGACAGGGTTAGAAACCTTTCAGTCCATAGTCCATAATACATTCCCTCTATAACTCTGCCCCACATTCTGTCATAAAAGGTAAAATGCAGGATAGAATGGGATTGTCATAACAAAACGTTTGAAAGCTACAAAACATGTTTTTTGGAATTTCTTTGAAGTGCAACATTAGCCAATATACAGTATGGACATGCAAGTTTATATTTTCCATTATCAATGATCACTCCACAAAACATCCAGGTACTGTTTGGAGATCTGTCATTTACCCCTTCTGATTATTTCAGCTCCAGGCAAAATGGAATGTGTGACAGTGCTGGCCTCTCTTTATCAGAACAAGGCTTTTTGCTGCATAACAGTAGGAGGCAAGATCGTGCAGAGCTGGAAAGTGACATTTTCTGAATTAATATTACAAGTGTCTCCTGTTCACATGATGCCTGGTGTTGATCACATTAACTAGAGCTCCTGCTTTGAATTCCAAACTGCCTTGTTGCTCTGCAATGAATGCCCTCATTAACTGATATAACAAGCATTGTTTTTAAAAAACGTTTACCGTTTGATTAGCCAGATACTGTAAGCTAAATAACTGTTGCTCAACCTTTGTGCTGTTGAGTAGTAATTCTGGTCTTAGCATAAAAGTGCTTAAAATGTGCGTGGGAAGATTTAAAAACGAACAGTTGTTTTGATATTGATTACTAATATTCGGTTTATTCTGTTGCTGAAAATCTTATGACAACTTCTGCAACACTGAAGTGCTTTGCTGTACTGGGGACTGCTGTTTGCCATGGTACACTGCTGAGCAGCTTTTTGCATGTTTCTTTCACAGGTTTTCCTGTTTTGTATTTATTTGCTTTCACTCAGACTAATGTCTGTAGTATTCAATTAGCAGTGAACTGCTTATCCATTGTGATCTGATACAGCCAGAAATGTCAGTGGCACCTTTTCTGTGCTTGCTGGGTTCCTGCTGTTTTGTGTAAATGAGCAGCCATATTCATTTTGTTCAGTCAGTCTCATAATTTGGCCCTTGCTATTCTCTGATTGACATGCATTTTAATTACATTAACGAAGGCTACCTCTGTAGCAGCATGATCTTGGTTTGTTTCCCCACATAGTCATTCCTGGACTTGTGAAACACAAAATGCATCATACTGGGACCTTTACAAAGACATATGTTACTGTCCCAATCACAAAACCTCATTATTGTGAAGTACATGGGATTGTAATAAAGGAGGGAAGTTCTGTAGATAGGTACAGTACTGTGTCTAAGACCACAGGAAGTGAAATATTTACCATGGGGTTTTTTTTGGTTGGTGTAATTCCTAAGATTAAGCCTTCTGGAAATTAATTGATGGCACAGTATTTTGGAAATCTTAAAGAACTGAGATGTATTTCTGTTTGTTTTCTTTGTAAAGATTTTATAATTTTTTGTTTCGCTAAATGTTTTGCCTTTTTTTAGATTTTTGATTTACTAAAAAACAGTACTCATTGTAATGAAAAGAGTAATAATATAGTGGGAAGATCATTAATAGATTAAAGATTTTTGTCTCTGTTCAATAAATAATAGTTGAACTAAAATTATCAATCAGATGAATAAAGAATTATCAATAATCTATTGAATGCAGAAGGTTTCTGCATATTAAAATAAAAACCCAAGGGTTTTGTGTATTTGTTTTATGTGTTTTTATTAGAAATCTGAAATGCACACTTACTTTGTAGGGTTGCTCACCATTTTCTTGACAGTGTGTATGTACCTTATCTTTAAAATAAACTTGACATATTATCTTTTTGTGTTCCTCTATTAAAGTTACAGAATACTAGCAGGATGCCTGTTGTCATTATTAAACTTAAAGGTTAGACGAGATTAAGAACAGTACATTCTTCTAAAGCCTGATGTCCTTTGCTGGACACCTGGCAGGAATCTGCAGGCAGTCCAGTACTCGTGTGGAAGATCTTTTCTACCTTCATTCTTTCCTGCTGCGCTTGACATTGCTATTTTCACAGACACTGCAGAGAAAGTATTTTGCTGAGAGCCCCATAAGCTTCATATTTTGACAGAACTGAGACACTTGATGTTAAGGATGTCTGAAGCAGCACCCTTTATTAGTTTTATTCTGGTTTATTTCTTCTGGCAAAACTAGAACTAAGTATTTCAGATGTATTTTGTATGATCTATTTCTCGCCTGGATGTTGTGTAGGATAAATGCCTTTATTTCAGTAAAAAGAAAAACTCAGGTTCATTCTTCAGGCACTGACTTTTATATTGTCACTGCTTTGCATAATATTGAATGTTAAAATGTTCTCTGTTGCATTCTGTGCTTTAATTTTCTTATGTTTTTTGGAAAAGGTTCACAAAAGCCACTGTGATTTAATCAGTGTTTCATTTTTGTTACTCTGACAAGAGTTAAACAACCACTCATTTTGGTATAAAGATGTGAAATAAATTACTGTAAATTGGTAAAAAAAAAAGTTAAAAAAAAACTTTTTACCAGAGTTTTTTCTCTTTACGTAGATGCCTAAGAATTTTACATTTAGTATATTTCACTTGATGTGGCACTTTAACAATTCAGCCTCATTAGTGCCTTTGGATACCCAGTGGACCATATAGACTATATGTCTACAGAGTCCCTCTGGCTGTAACAATTATAAGTCATATCATTTACTCCTACACACGCTCTTTATGTCTATCTCTCTATGTACTTTTAAAAGTTTCTCAGTGGCACGCCTGTTACTGTTAATATACCTGTGTTACAGCTTCTTTCTAAATTCTGCCTTGCAATCATCTTTTTTTAAGTTTTATTTTGATTTATAACAAGGATGTTATAGTTGGTCTCCAATATCCATGGTAAATTGGAGTTGCAATGTACAATGCACTGATCTGAACCAAGAATAAAATCATCTTTTTTTAAACTGTTTTAATGAATTTTATGAAATTGAATATGACCAAGTACAAATGGAAGTCAGATCCAAAAAACTGGGCACTCAATAAATCAAACTAACTTTGGGGATGAGGGAACAGTTGTTGCAGTAGCACAGTGTAATCTAGTTAGATGTCTTTCCATTTGAGTTCTATTTGCAGTTACCCTATTTAAAGATTTTTCCATGGCCATCTAAATTCATAAAAAAACTTTCTGACTGCAGGTATGTGCCCAGATGTGTCTGAAGATTGTAACTTGGAATTGATTATTGAGCAGGAGTCATCTAAATCTCGGAAACACAGTCACACCACTTGTTTCTAAAAACCTATTAGTTATGCAGAAGCTATCACAGGATATTCCAAAAGCATGTGTAGGTGGTTACTGAATACACCTTGAGTGTAGCTGTGACAGAGACATCTGAGAGCAGTCTTCATTTTGAATTACTGGTTCAATGTTCTGCACATTCTGTGTGCAAGTTTAAAATAGATTAGCTGGTGGGCTAAATTGTTAGTGGAAGAGAGAATTATAGTCCCAGGCTGCATCCCAGTAAGGGCTGCCATCATGTTCTTATCGCATATAAAGGTCAGAGAGAAGAGGAGGGGGCTTACTTTTAGATGAATTCTAAAAGAAGTCATAGAAAGAAGAGCCTGTGCCACTCATGGTGATGGTTGAAATGATCTTCTGGATGAAAGAATAGAGCAGTGTCTCCTCTTGCATTGATCTTGTATATTGTGTTGTATGTTACTGTTTTTTAACTTGCACAAAGCAATCAAGACTAAAAAGAGAAAAAAACACTATTGGGATTGTCTCAACTTCTCATTGACCTTCAAATAATAAAATGTGATTTAGGTTGTCATCCCTCGCAGGTCTGGGTGAGTGAGATGTCTGGGGACATATTTGTTATCATGGCTTGGATGCTGCTACAGTATCTGCCCAAATCATTATGTTGAATATCAGTGTGAAAGACAGTTCTGACATCAAGTGACTGAAACGATAATAAATAAGCTTCAGGGGTTGAAAAAGAAAGTGTCATCAGGGGATATAGCTGGTTTACATCCAGATAGACTGAGGTGCCATTTTTTTTATAGGGCCAAGTATGGCTGGGTCTGACCTTGACTGTATCCTTTGTTGAACTCTTTGAAATTTGATTTGTGTATTTAATAACTGTGAATCACTGTAATTCATGAGAGAACCTCAGTCCACCCACTGGAATTCCTTTGCTGTTCTTTATGAAAGCTTCCATTGTCTTTTGAAATGGGAGGAACATGATTTTATAGTACATTACAAACTGTTCTGATGTGTTATGTTAATAATTGCAGTGTAGAACTACTTGATCAGAATGTATGGGCTTTGGCTTTTGTGCTAAGGAAGCAAGTTCACTCCTTGAAATCTATTGGATATAAACTTGAATGTAGATGGAGGGATTCAACACTATCTGTTTACTTAGCTTAAGACAACACTAACGATCCCCAGTGATGGACTTGCAGAAAGTCAATGATTTTGTAAATCTAAATGAAAAAAAGAAAAGTAGTCTTAGAACCCTTTTTCCACAGTTCAACATCTATAAAAAGTTAAAAATTTGTTTCTAGAGTGAAGTTTCTAGAACAGGCTGTTGTGATTGTTACAAATTCCCATATCTGTACACTATATGAACTGTATCGGACATTTTATTCTTGGTTCAGATCAGTGCATTGTACATTGCAACTCCAATTTACCATGAATATTGGAGACCAACTATAACATCCTTGTTATAAATGAAACTAAATCTAACTAATGTTTGAACCTCACTTTCTTTTTTTTAGTACACAATGACTTAAAGATACAAAAGTGCATATTCCCTTTACATTTTACTGCTTCTACTGATATAGTTTCCTTCTTCACAAATTATAGTTTTATTTTTCTGCAGCCATGCTTTATCTTAATGGACTTTACATGAATCAATGTAACGTTTCTTTTTTTCTCCAACTGCATAGTTTCTTCTGAAATTCTATCCGTGCAGTAAACTAGCTTTAGATCCACTAATTTTTCTAATCTTCGACCGTTATGACATTTTCTTATGTACAGTAGGTGGTGATTAACATAGCTCTTCAAATTTATGACCTAATAAATGGTCTGCTCTGAGTCCAATAGGAATCTGAAGGGTAGTCCTGTCAAATGTTGTAAACTGCTTCTGTAGACATTGCCATCCTTCAATAGAAACATTTAAAGCTAGAGAGCCCGCTCATACTGGAATGCACACTTTGGCCTCTGTATTGCAATGAAATAAAACATAACAGTCTTGAGGGACACAACACCTGTGGTATATCCCAGACCGCAGTATAACAAGGTATGTTTTATCAAGGTTCAAATTGGACATTCATATGAATTGTCACATCTGGCATCCTGCGGTACTCTATTCTTGTTCCATAGTTGCAAAAAAGAATGTTCCCATTGGGTCAGATTTTTCATGGGTAAGGCACTAGTTTTCTTTGCTGATGACAGATACATTCATATTTAGCTCAAAACCTGGCATTAAATAAGTACTGCCTGCTGATGAGATCTTTGATGGCCAAGCAGTCAGGACATCAGTTTAATATTTCTTCTGAAGAATCGCACCTTCTAAATCGTACTGATGTTTCCAGTCACCATACTGGGACGTTTTGGAACTTCGGGCTCCACTGACACTTCTTTACAATAGCAACTTGGTTTTACTAAGAGGTCTCCCATCCTAGTACTGTTCAGCCCTCGCCTTATAACTTCTGATATTCTTCACCTGACAAGATTAGGCTATAGGGTTGTAACTCTGCTGTCAAAATTATGTGTTAAAAGTTCCTATATAAAATAATCTATTACAGTAACCTTCATTGGAATTAGTTAATGTTTGTAGACTTTACCGATGCTTCAGTGCTAAAAGATATTTGGAAATGATTAATTTCATACTTAGTACACTGAAAAGTGAAAATAATTGTTTCTTCAGTAGTACTATATATCACAGTAATGTATTTTTTGCATTACCCAAAAAGGACCATGAAAACAATAAATGTATTTTAAAAATAATATACTGTCATATTGCGTGATAAAATTAAAACCCCTTTTCTTCCACATTTGATATTTTTCAGGTATTATGAGCAGCATGCAATGTAGCAATTCAATTGAAGCACAAAAGCAGTTATTTAATGTCTATGTAAATATGTCTAAAAGATATTTTGAAATATACAGCCCCTGTTTTAGGATTCTGTAAGAGCCTGTTAGTTTTGAAATTTAAAATACTATAGATCTGACTGCTATGCAATGGGAACTTTTTTTTGCCCTTAAAACAGGTACTGTTATGCTCCCAAAATCTATGGAGCTTTCCTCCTTGGTAAACCTTTTCCCTGAGACATAAGCAAATAGGTAATTTACTGAGCCAATGCAAGCCAGACCATAAAATAAAAAATAAAATCTGTTTAACAGAAACAGGTTCCTTGTGGCAGAATTGGCTTTTAAGTCTTAGTACATGTGTCAGGAGTGCACCATTTATTTTATACACCAATCCTAAAACCCAGTCAGCTTTAAGCTCTTGTCAGGCTCTGCTTATAGTACATGAAGCCAAAAGGTGCAATTAAATTCTTCATGTTACATTCACAGATCATTTTAAAAAAGCATATAAAAGAAACTGTTGTTTATGGATCCAGAAAGCCTCATTTTATATATCACAGTACATTGCAGCCCCAATGTTAATGGGAAATATAAATTATGTATTAGTGCAGCTCAAAAGAACTCACCCTGAACAGATGTTGCCAAGCAGAATTTCAGGAAAATGAATGACATAAGAAAATGAGAGAAGATCGGTAATACTTGTTGCCTTTTATGAGATTGCAAAAGATTGTAGCTCAGAGCTGTTTAGTGTGTGCATATAGCTTCAAATTGGAGGCCTAGCTGATATGTGTTTCTGAATGGTCAAACCCAGAGGGAGGGAGTTCATTACTAAGTAGAAAATGAAATACTCAGACATCATGTACTGGATTTGTCAAATGCTTTAATATACTGTACCTCCTTGTATTTTAGTTCTGTTTTTGCCTTGAGGTGTGCTGTAAATTTATAGAATTGCATTATATTATTCATATTTTAATTCAATATTGATGCATTTTAGATTTGTGAAAGCAGTGTTAGGGTCTTTGGGCAACCTCCAAACATTTGGACTATACAGAAAACATATACCACCTTCATATTAATTATTAATGTTAAAATAGACTTCTTGCTCTCTGTGGAAGCTGGTAGTATTGTTTTATAGCCTGCCTCTTGAAGCACTTGTGCTGATTGGTTTTTGAAGATGAAAGGTTTTGTCACTGCACTAACTCCTTTCCTTTTTGTCCTGAGATGAGCCTTTTAAAATGCGGAGATCATATGTATGTGCCAGCCTCTGTTCAGTAAGGTCAAACTATAGATTTACTGTGAAAAGGCACATAATACAAGCCTAGAAGATGGATTGGTTTTCGTATTTACAGAAATGTTAAGAGGAAGAAATGGTAAGTTTACATGTGGTTTAAGTCAGTGACAAAGTAAAAAAGCTTTTATAATATCCAGTTTATTTTTTAAACTGATAGACATTAAAAGACATTAACCATGTTCACAAGTAAAACATTAGTCTTCTAATACTATATAGGCAGTGGGTTGTATTCAGATGAAGCTACCTTCATAATCTTAAACAGAATTCTTTAAGTTCATGATCAACTTGCATTAGCTGGGAACCCTTTCTTAATTTTACAGTTTCCTTTTAGTGTTCCTTTTAGTGTTCTGTACATCTGGCTTATACCACTTCAAAATGCTAAGGGATTTGAAGCTTTTAGTATACTGTACAGTATACTGTAAGTAGTCAATTAACCTGTGGACCACCATCAGTAAATGAAAAGTACTGTAAATGAAGATGTTGTTGTTTGGTGTTTGTCTAGACATTGTGACAGAATATTTAATAGGTGCTTATGTGTCTGTTGTTGCCAATAGAGGTTTCCTCACTCTTGAATTGTTGGACGCTTTAGACTTTGTCCTTGGTTTAAAACAAATTAGCTCTGGACGTGCTGGGTTCGTGGGCGGACATAAATCTATTGTTTTCACTTTACCTGCTGACAGTTGTTAAAATTCATAAAATTGCATTTGAATGAACCAGTAAATCTCTCACATGCAAATCATTCAGGCCAAGTAATCCCAAGAAACAAACTTTGTGCTTTTAAGCTCTTAAAAGTCAAGCTTTGGATGAACTTTTTTTTCCCTTGGGAAATCAAATGAATTGTTGTTCATTTTAAGATAGGCCAGGGGTAGCACAGTGGCACAGTGGTTAGCATTGTTGCCTCTCAGTGCTGGGGCCCTTGGGTCAGTTCATGGGGTGCTATTTGTTTTGAGTTTGTACTGGTTTCCTCCCACAGTCCAAATACATACTGGTACAGTAGGTTAATTAGCTTCTGGTAAAATTGGAATTGGTGTGATTTTGTGTGCTTGTGCCCTACAATGCCCTCTGATCAGGTTAATATATGATAAACAAGTTCAGTATGAATCTTCTACATAAATCAACTTCAGCTCTGACACAGACACTATCTGATTTATTGAATTTGGTTTTCTTTGTGCATTGTCATTGTAAAAAAGGTCTTTATAGCAAATATTTTTTCACAAAATGAATTCTGTTGCACATTTTTTATTGAGTACATGCTTTCATTGATGATAAGATACCATGATCTGCAACGAGTATGGCATGGCCTCCACATCCACGACTTTACAATTACCGGTTTTGCGGATTCAGTCTGGTTGACGGGGTCTTACTGTACAGTATATGCAAGAAGAGCAGAGTGGGATGAATCCAAACTGAAGGTTGTCAACCTCAACTTCATGAGATGAATCTAGCTAATGAGTGAGCCTCAACCTCCTACCTGCCCAGGTACCCAGCAGCCACATCTCAGCGTGGTCCTGTTTTTATACTGTAACGAACACTCCAGGTCTGTGTCTGCAGTGTGGGGAATGACAGGCTGGAGATGACTTTACAGGCTCTCTGACAGTTTTATTACACTGAGGCGTGATAATCACGAGGCAGAGAGAGAAAGTGCAAGCTGGACGCAAAAGAGGGGTTTGTTTTATTTTAGCTGATTGCTATCAGTTTGTGATATCTGTTTCTTTTACTTCAGTGTTATTTAACTCAAAGCAAATGTATTATTAACTTAAATGTTATATATGACAGGGTTACTTACAGTATGTCATTTACATACTATATTCTGTCATACTGTACATTATGAGACAGACAGTAAAGGGGTGGACTTGGCTATATGTGATTTTGGCGATTTGTGAGGGTTCAATGCACCAAACTCTCACAAATGTTGAGACATTACTGTCTTGTTCATAAATATTAAACCGAGACAATGCTTCGTTAATGAAATTTTGTCTTTTATTTTTTTGTTTTTGGCATTGTTATTATTTTTATATTTTAAGTGCCATGAAACATTTTTTCACCTCAAACATTGAGTATTTTTTTATTGCCAACTGATTGCTATAATGAAGCTCTTATGGCTTGCTTTTGTCATTTGATGTTTTTGCCATCCATTCTTCTCAAACCCCGGCTCTCGCGTGTTGCCATTTAACTCTGTAGTAAACCTTTTCTCCAGAGTACCACGGCATAATGAAATAATGTTGTGATTAGCAGAACATGTTCCTTGCAGTTAAGAAATGAATGGTGTACAGGACAATGGAATTTAATTTCTTCTCAAGTTTCCTTTTAAGGAGCTCTTAAAAGTATTTCACGAAAAATAAAAACTTTGTGGAAGTTTTAGTTATTTTCTGTGAAGTGCAGTGCTTGAGGGGTCCTCTGTTGATCAAGCTGCTAAAAACAGCACATACTGTAATGTGGTGTGTGAGTCATCCAGGAGGCAGGGAGTTTGACAAAGGATCTATAGGGAATGTGAACTGACTTCCATCTTCCTGTGGGCTGGTGAGGATGAATAATTTGCTTGATTCCCCTCACTGCTCCAAAGCAGCCCTCCTTAAGTGTAGTCTTCAGTGAGGCCAAATTGATACGACTGAACAAATTGATCTGTGTCTCTAAGAGAACGAAAGGTCTCATAAATTCAAGTAGATTCTTTTTAGTGTTGTCTATTAATGTGATAGGAATCAAACAAATTTAACAAACATTCTAGAGTTTTTTGTTTCAGAGCTGACTGTGAGATCTCTGGATGAATCAAATGAAAGGAAACAGACAATGTGGTATAGTTTACTAGAACACGTTTTTGTTTATACTGTCATCAGATTACTAATCACAGGTGTGATACAAGAACTCACAATTTATTAGTAACAAAGATGGTTTCATGGGTTTTATCTACAGTTCAGTTTAAATCAGATGCTAGAATCTGAAATTAGGGAAGCACTGATCTTTTAATATGTGTCTGGGTGGCGAGTCTTGTTATAGAATAAAAGCATTTTGGTTTTGCTGGTCTCTAACAGCAGTATGACATGTCAAAGAAATCTCCATGGCTGCTTTTAGGAGGTGTTGTGAAGTGACTTGCCATTTAGGAGCAAGATTTAACAGACCTTGATTAACAGTGCGTGGGTGATGGAAATGTAATCGGCCTTTTTTATTGAAATAAAAAGGAATGGAAGAAAATTATTTTAAACAAATAGTATTGCAAATGATCCTATGCTTCAGAGCAGACAGTCTTATAATTTGATGGGTATGATTTCTTTTGAGAGAAGTCTACATCAACTTTAGATTTCTTCTGTTGGTAAAGTTTTTTGTTTTATATACGGTAGCACTTTTAAAAATCCTGCGGTATTATCTGTTTGTCCTTTTTAGAGTTTATTAATTAAGCTCATGACAATTCTTCAGAAATGTGACTTTGTGCTAGGGTATCTGTTATTTTGAATGATTGCATACTGTATCACTGAAGGTCAAACTTTGTGAATAAGGTACCCAGACACTCGATCTTCAGGATTCCTTAATTGCTGAAGAAGAGAATGCCACTTTGATCTTTTCAGTTTTCCAATTAAACTTTTTCCCCTTCATAACATTTTATGTAATGAATGACAAGTTAAACCACCTTCCTCTAAAACCATTGTACTGAGTTAAACAACACTCTTGATATTGAGCAGTAAGTTCATAAATACATAGAGGTGCTTAAATTTATTTCAGGTGTGGACCTATTAGAAATGTGTTCATTGCCTCTGTGTGTACTAGCTACACTGCCTAAAGCAATGATGAGACCACTATTGAAAAACAAATCAAATGAGCTAAAACAGAAGGAGTGAGTTTGAGGAAGTAACTTAATTGTATTTCTGAAGTGTAGACTTTTCATGCTTCACTAAATCTCCATCCCTTTGGAATAATTGCTGTTTAAACTTTTCACCAATCAGGCATTTCAAATTAGAACTCTAAAATGCTTTGCCTAAAGGAGCAAATCTTTGTGTATCTACGATATTCTCACAAAATCTTTTTGCTGTTGATGCGGAAAATGGTTTCCATATCCTGATTTGGAGCATACATTCTGAAACCTGTCAGCGTAGATAAGCTTTCTGTAATGAACTTTTTTGTTTAGTGTTGTTGACATTCAAGATAAAGGAACCTCTCTTGGTGGTTCTTTCATGAGACCTTAAAGACGATTTCTCTAATTTTGCCAGCAACCAATCAATATGTTAGAAACATGTCTATGGCACTCAGTCACCATCAATAAATGGGAAAAAACAGACATCCTCACACATATGTTTCCTTAAAAAGATAGCAGGATTTGGAACAGTATCAAAGGAAGCCAGTGATTCTTTTCCAAGGCCTATAGCTCTGTGATTAATCTGCACTAAAGGTTGTTTAAACCAATTTAATAATGATTTATTAAAACTGTACTTTCAGAGATTTAAATAGTTATGCAGCATTTTTTCTGGTTCATCTTTTGGCTCAATGATTGACCAGAAAACAGTCTTATAATTTATATAAACAAGACTTGTGTCACAAAATGTATTCCAATTATAAAATCTATGTAAGAAAAAAACAAAGCGATTATGAATTCCTTCAAATTAAATGTACCATGCAAAGCCCATAGGGTTTAAAGTTATCGAGTAATCATATGTATTCTATTATAAACCAAATCAGTTTATATTAACAGTACTTATTATGTACTGTAATTCTTTGAGATCTGTAGTGAGTGGCGTAGTGCTATGGTATTAAGACGTGCCTCAAAGCGCTCAATTCCTGGACAATTTCCTGACTGGGGCACCTTCTCTATAGACTTGTCTAGGTGTTTGTATGAATTGATATGTGTTTGTATGGAGAAACGCTGATCCAGTCACCTTCCAAGTTTCAAAAGCATGCCATTGCATTTATTCACTCTCTTCCACTGCTTCTGTACCTCTGTACCTCTGCCTTTTTGCTTGCCTGACTCTGCTGGTTTTTCCTCTTTGTCCCTTTACCCAGTTTACTCCTACTAAATTATCAGCTGCCACTGGAAGCCCACTTCCTGTTTGTTGAAACCTCTTCCCTTTATTTTATTTTCGATCCTGCTTCTCTGCCCGTTATTCCTTGGTACTCAACATAATAGATGACTCCTTGAACTTTGGCATGTTGCCGGCAGCCTTTAAAACTGTCGCAGTCATGGCAGTGCCAAAAAAATGGAATATGGGTTTGAATAATCTGTGTGATTTCTAGTCCGTCTTCCCTTTTTCGGTGAAGATATCACAATGTCTAATTGAATTGCAACTAAATAGTCCTCCTATAGTAAAAAAAACTTCAACCTGTTTCAGTCTGGTTTTAAACAATTACAAAGCCCTGAAACCTTGATTTGATTAAATCTCAGAACTCTCCTTTGAGCTACTGTATAAATCAAGCATAAATGACATTCTGCTTCCTGAATTGGAGAGGTTATTTGACATCTCTGATACTGCCTTCAGGTTTAAATCCTATCATTGCTGAGCATCAACAGTTTAATTCTTTTAGTTGTAGTTCTGAGCTTGGGTTGATTATGTCTTGTGTTCCACAGGGCTCAAGACAGGGCTTTTTTTTTGTTCAGTATTTATGTTTTCCCTTTGTCAACTCTTAAAATAACATGGACTGAATTACCGTTTCTTTGTAGATTTTACTTAAATCAATGTCAATACTAAACTTGATACCGAAGTAGCCATTTCAGTACTCTGTGTTTGCATTTTGGATATAAAAGCTTGATATGACTGAAACATTTTTTTGCATATCGAGATAATCCTGAGGTTACTGGGTTCCTCAAATTGGTTACTAAGACCCATTGCTGCCACCTTGGATTTGGATGAATTTATTTTAAGGTCACACTGGGTCCTTGTAAATGCAGCGTGAAAGCATTACCGTTTTTTTGTGCTTATTCTGTCCTGTGTATCTATTTTCTCAGCTTTGTAATTTTCTTGAATGTTATTTTCTTCAATATGTTTAGGTATTATGAAGCATTTTGAGTTGATTGCTTGTAAAGACATTATGTAGAATGGTTATTTTTATGCTTACTAGGTGAATTGGTGTCTGTAAACTGTCCCTGTGTGCTCTGCAATGGAGCCTTCTTATCTAGAGTGCAGTTCCACCTTGTTTCCTGTGCTTAAACAGGCTTGGACCCTTGCCAGAATTAAGCTGCATTCTCATAATGGATGAATGATATGTGTGATAAGTAGCTACATATATTGCAATGGCATTTTTAGGTGGTGTTTTACCATCCATGCGATGTTTTTCAAAACTTTCTGGGGCATTATGAGTTTGTTTTAGTTGGGGGAGGGTTCAGTGAACCATACAATTTTCCGTGTGGATGCAAATTTGTAAAGTTTTTATGGCCTTAATGTTCAATGAAAAAACTTCAGATGCTTCTAGACAGAAACCCATAACGACATAATCAAACTTATACTAACGCAAATAGCTTGTTGAAATTCTTCACATTGTAGCCAACTGAGATGACATCCAGTAGCTCCTTTAACATTTAGTAGCAGGGAGATAATGCTCCTCAGGCCTCTGAAGAATGAAATTGCACTATGGCATATTGATGGCTACAGATAGTGGTTGTTACTGTTACAGGTTCAGTGATATAATGGAAGCAGAACAAAATGCTGCTTTGACATTTTATCACAAAATGGAAAAGTCGGCACATTTTCTTTGGCATTTTAAAATTGTGACATTTAAGTGTTTAAAGTGTGTCAATATTCAATTTCCCGTTACTGTGCTTTTAATATTGGTCTACAGAATTTTTGTTAATCTGTAAAGTTCTGAAGTGATCCCGTGCTGAAGCTAAAGAAACAATTCCAACATTACAAACGTCCCAATAGATCAAAACTAGCAGTACAGGTCTACTTGTATTAAGGAATGTTTCAACTGAAATTTTACAATTATTGCAAGTTGTGGATGGACATTGAGTGCCATTTATGAAAAATGAGCCCTGTTTTATGTGTAATAGGTGTCTGACACTGAAAATAATACTGAATTATTAATTAAAATAATTTAATTTCTTGGTTACCTTCACATCACTGTATAACTGTACTGAAGATATTTTGGTCTCCATAGATTAAAGAATTATTTGTTAAACTCAGTGCTCTTGGAAGGTATCTGGATTACAGTCAAAACTGTTCTTTTTGCTATAAATTCAAGCATTTGTATTTTAAGTGACAATAAATAATTGGGACACATTCATTAAAAAGACGTTTAGAATGTAAATACAGTATCAGTATTTGTCTGCATATAACTGCATGAAATCTGCCATCCATTTTGCTCCCCAGACGCACCATCATTATTTGAAAAGGCAAGAATCTTGCAGAAATACTTTTAGGTCCTTGCCTTTTCTTGGGGTGCTTTGACTTCAGTTTTTTCTTCAGCATGTGAAATGTATGCTCAATTGCATTAAAATCGGGAGGTTGGCTTGTCAGTCTAAGATTTTCCGTTTTTTTTTTCCTCTTGATGAACTCCTTGGTTGGTTCAATAGTATGCTGTGGGTCATTGCCATCCAGCTGTAGAGGTATTGAGACCAATATAAACCGTTGCCAGAGTGATGGAAAGCTTAAATTGTGGGGAAAGAAAGGAAATGTAGATGCTCCAAAGAACACCACCTCATCTGTGAAGCCTGGTTGAAGTAATGTCATGAGAACTGCCTTAAACAGTCAGCTTGAATCAGTCAGAGTCAATTAGTCAGTTGGTATTTATATTGCCAAAAAAACAAAGTTTACTATAGCATTCTCTTTATCCAGCAGCTGCACAAATGAAAAAATAAGAAGTGTAAAATAGTTTCCAGCACCATGTCACTAGTTGGTGAAGGTAAGAACATTTCTTGATGATCTGAGGCTTCAAAGGGAAAAAAATAACCAACTTTGGGTTTGTTTGATTTATGTGGAGTGAAATATTTTTACTTTCCTTTTCCATAACTTTTGTGTGTTAACTTAGTCTGCTTGATTGGCTGTAGGGTTTAACAAAGTGCAGTCGTTTTCATGCAGTTTGAGGAGTGCCTTACTCTGGTGGAGCAAGGTGTGTATTATAGCCTGTTTCTTGGTGAAATGTAAGTACTGGTAACATAAATGATCTACAGCTCCCCATATCTTTCTAAATTAAAAACCTTCTTTTGTTTGTTTGGTACATTTAGGTTACTGGAGTGCCAATTACCTATATATTGAATTCACATATTCTCTAGCATCTCGGGTAGGTCAGTCAATAACTCAACATTCCTGCATAAAATGACCTGCAGAAGACCACCTGACTTAGATATTCTGTACATCCCTCTTATCATTTAAGCTGCCAAGGTTTTATCTTAAAGTGTTCAGTACCGTATAGTTTTCACATTTTGTTGCTGTAAAGCTTGCAGTCAAGAAACTTTGAAGTACAGTAGCAAAAACAAAATTTGTTATATACTGTACACAACCTATACCACACATTCAAAGCAAAAAACAAAACAAAAAAATAAATTGACAGTTATTATGATGAAAGAAAATATGAAACAATCACAATAGCATAAGAATTTAAATGCTTTGCTGTGGCAAACCTGAACTGTGTGGCCTCTGTCTGTGTGCAATAATAGTGATTCACATTATTTCGGTATAAACACTTGTCTTTGTGAGGTCCCCCAATCACATAGTGAATTTCAAGAAAAGATTCAACTAAGAAGACCATTGTGCTTTCAGATCAACTCTGGAATAAGGTTGTGTAAAGGCGCAGGTCTGGAGAAGGATATAAAAATAGTAACATTACCAGAAATAATAATATTCCTTTCAGCATGGTTAAGTCAATCATCAAAAATTGGGAGGCAGCCAGATACTTCCCAGATCAAGCTGTACCTCCAAAATGAGCAGCCAGGCAATGAAGAAACTGATTAGGGATACCAGAGAGAGACCAGTGGTTAAGATGGGTTTGGAACAAGGTACCTGAGGGAGATTGCAAGCATGTATCAAAGGGTTCTTTGGCCAGAAATGACAATATTGGATGCAATAAATGACAATATCTGATGCAAACCCAACATGGTGCATTATTTAAGAAATATCATACCTGTTTTCAAGCATGATAGTGGTAGCTTTATGTTATAATTCTACATCTCATCAGCAAGGACTGGAAAGCTTGTCAAGACTGATACTGTAGGAATGAAATTGGAGCAAAATACTAACAAGTCTTACAGACAAAATCTACTACAGACTTGTAACTAGGACAAACATTCACCTTTCAGCAGCACAGTGATCTAAGATACTGTACCAAAAGCTACACGGGACTGTTCAAAACTGACACAAAACAATAAGAATGGACCACAAAAAAGACAAGTGGCATTTCAACTGTAGTTGAGGATTGACGGCCAGAAATGGGTTAAAGTATAACTAGTTCATAGATCATGAGTAATAGCCATTGTGGCTTAGCAGCAGCATCTGACATGGCCTTAGGGTTGGTCATGAGTAGATCCAGTGGTTTCCTGAAATTGCAGAAATTACTATAGTTTGTTCTGAAATGACATACTGTAAATGGGAATTTCCAGAATTGTTGTATGCTTTCTTTTGCTTCCAGTGCATCAGTATTGTGACTATCAGGATGCTGTTCTGTAGGAGCTGCTGTCCTTCAGATGATACATTAAACTGAGTTCCTGACTCCTTGGTCATGAAAAATCTTATGCTGCCTTTCACACAATTAATGGTCTTAACTACAGTGTCCTGACTAAATTCCACTCTGGGTTTGAGCAGTCTGGCCTCCCTGGAGCTCCTTCTTAATTGGATAGATGAAATAATTTCTCACTAATATTTGTACTTCAGTGGTGAATGAAAAGTTCTATAAAAATCAAGGAATAATAATAATATGAATATACCCATGTACCTGTGTGTGTCCACATGCATACACTGCACACAATACCTTCTTTGCTCTGAAGTACTGAGCATGATGATATTTTCCTCAGTGTGCCTGTTGATAACAGTAAATCACCAGTTTATTTTTCCCCCAAATGGTATGTTTGATTCTATTGGAACATGGAAAATACTTCCCACAAAGGGGAGAAGTACTTGACAGTACAGCCATTCAGCCCTTTTTCAGTAAATCCAAGCCTGACAAACGCATACGGCGTTTCTGCTGAGCCAGCTGTACAAGGATTTTAAAGTTGAATGTGTTTTGTGCTTATCCGATAATGAGGTCTGATACAAAATGGTCTGAAATTGTGTTTGAGGTTTAAAGTTGCCTGAGAGCTATGAACATTATATTACAATTAGTTTTAATAATTATGTAAGAATGAAAAGGCGTATAACCACATTCTAGAAGTTTGATTGCATTTTCCCCAAGCTATTGCTGCTGATCATGTGATACAGTATATGTAAGACCTGAACAGAACTCTAGCAGGAATAAGAATAGTCCTTTAATTACAGTGGAACTTTACATGAAAATTCCTGAGGTGATTAATGGCTCTGAAAGTAACCTGCAAGGAATCGGAGTGGAAATAGATTATGAGCAATTTGTAACTTGAAGTGTTTTACATTTCTGCATACTTCCACTTATTAGGAACAGAAGATTTCAAATCTGAGGTTATGAAAGATTGTATTTGACTTGCATACATGTTTTCAAAAAGATGAAATGCTCAAAAAGTGTTGAAAATATTTGGTTATTTTAAGTGTCCAAAACGTGTCTTGGGTGTCAGCTTCTGCAATTGTAAAAGAAGCAAATGAATACTGAACTATAGTCTGATTTTAGCCATAGATCACCAGATGAGTGTTAACATGCGCCATAAAAAGATATTGATTTAACTCCCCTTGGCTTAAGACAAGCATATGTTGCCCTTTTACATTTCCGATAAAGAGGGCTGTTTAGCTGTGCTTACTGTAGTGTTTTCCAAATACTTTAGATCTTTCACTGTTTATTTTTTGTTTGCTAAATTTTGTTTTCCACTTCAGAAGAGTATGCTTATAATATCCACTCTTTCATATTAATTGACTTAAGTTGGATTGTAAACAAAAAAAGGGAAAGAACAATATCTAGCTAAAAAGTTAACTTTAAGAATTGTTTCTGCCAGGAAGGACAAAGCTCTTATAAGCTTGGATCATATACAGATTTGCCTCAGCCTGTCACTTTTCAAGACTACAAGCTGTCATAGGATTACCAGGTGTTACTGTTCCCTTTTCATTTTCAACAGTCTTGCCAGGCATTTTATGAGAAATCAACTGTCCTCTGCACTAAAAGGCTTTATGGCAGCTATTCAGCTGGATGTTGAAGAAAATAGTTTGGCTGTCACTCAGAGGCAAAGTCAAACTGTTAAAAAGAGATTGTGTTAGTGTTCCTCAGATACAACAGTGACTAAATGAGTCAACTTACCTTCTGCAAGAGGCAAGGTTATTACACTGCAGAACTGATGTAACAGGTACTATACACTGGCAGGGGGTGACAGCTCTTGAATATCTGAATATAATTGGGTTTTTATATTTGCATCACAGTGGAAAAGGGAGTTTGATCTGAATGCCAACTGTTGGAAACTTAATTAATATTTTATAAGCAATGGAAAACTTGAAGATAATGACCTTGCTTACCTTATACCTATAGTTTGATTTTATGTGTTAGATAAGTGGAAGTTTACACAGATAAAATGAATCTAAAATATTTCATACTTTTTCATAATATTTTTTCATTTTTTGAAGCATTTGTTTCTGGGAAAACACTTGAATATTTCTGAAGTAAAAGTATTATTTTTTAAGCAAAGATTGAGAATAAGCTATTTTCCATCACATCACATTGTCAGACATAAGTCTTAGAGCTTGATTTTGTACTCAAGTGAACTTTCAGAAGTGTTGTCTCAGTTTTCTGTGCAGATAAATTTGCAAAGTTATGTTACTGAATGACGAAACTATGGGAGGAGTTTGCCTGTGTATGCCATAAAATGCCAAAATCAGCACACTTAGAACAGTTGAGTAGGGTCTTAACTAAAACTACTAAGTAATAATCATTCAGTACTTCTAAAGCTTGTTTTTGTCATTAGAGTTTAACTGGTTAAAGTATATTGTCTAGTTTCTGTCATCTCTATATTTGGAGATTTTTCTACATTTTCTGTTGGTTCTCAGGGATTGTGATTGGAAGCTGTAAAAGACTATAACTGTCCTGAAGACACAACTTTATGATACAAAATGTAACAGATACAAGCAGCTACCCACCTGAACTACTTCAGATACAAGCAGGTCTTCTGGTGGTCAGATTGTGAAGTATTTTCCTTAGCATTGTCCAGGTCACTCCAGACCATGACTCTTACAAGGCATGCTTTGTGCATGTGTATAGCACCATATTTTGTCTATTATAATTTAGATTTAATTTGTAATGCTCATTTAATTATTATTTCCCCTCACTGATGGAATGTAAGTGTTTAGGCCGTTTTCTGAATGGTAATGACCCTGAAACTGTCTTCTCAGTTCTGGATTATTACATTATTTAAGGCTTATCACGGTCGCACCTGGCTAATTAACAAATGTTAAAATGTGTTACAGTTGGTGCATTTATTCATACTGTATATGTCTAGCCCGCTAAAGCCAATTAAAAAAAAACATTCAAACTGTTATCCATCGTTTCCTTAATAGTAAAGTCTCCCAGTGTTTTGATTAATTGACTTTCTTGAAATAGTCCTCATTGCTGCACTGTAAATTCCAATCTTTTCTTGCAGGCTCAGTTTTTTGTGGCCTGGTTCTTGATGATGCAACTTACCATGGGATCTATGCCAGGCTACATGAAACATACGTAAAGCAAAGCTTACAGTATATGTTGAATGTGAATTCTTCTTCCTTTAACTTGACTACTGACCTCAATGTTATGATGCTTTGTGCATTTAACCTAACCTGTACCAAGCTGCACCTCAGACCAACTTTAATTTTGGGCTCTCTGTCCTTTCTCGTTACAGTAAATACTGTATTTAACCAATTGGACATGATGTATTCGAATGCCATAGACTTCCCCTTTCAGGGGAAAATGAGGACAAGGTTTAAGGTATTTTATACCACTGGCTGTGTACCTTTGCCTTTCAGCCTGTTATTTTTGAATCAACTCCCTTTCTTAGTCAAGCTCTTATTTTTATACACCTGTGAAAATATTGTCAATAAATTGTAGAGAAACTGCAGAGAAATGCAGTAACATGCTTGAAAAGCCTGAGCTAAGCAGAATATCAGCATAGTGTGCATATTAAACCCAGAGACCAATGGCTTGTGACTTTGCATCTAGGAGAGGACTAGTTTGACAGTGAATCTTACGTCAGGACATGTAAAGCTGTAGACAGCTTTCTCTGCAGACAAGGATTTTTGGCTCAGGGGATCCTTTACCTTGTATTGAAAACTGTTTTTAATAGTTCAATATTTTACCATATTAGCTCAATTTAGACCTTTTTATAGTGACAATAAACACCATGTTCTATTACTGTATATGTTAACTATATGTATACTGTATATTTTTAAAATTAATCATGCTATAAGCAGTCAAGCAGTCACCATTTTCTTGTAGATGGAGATGATGATGATGATGATGATGAAATTATGTATTTTTTTATTTTCCGTTTTTGTAAGCCTTGATCCTTGCATGTATGCTGTGCATTGTAAACTGATGTTCAGTTAGCAGAAAAGAACTGACTCAAAGGGTGCACTCAGCCAAGCCTGCCTTTGCATACCAGCCAAGTTTAAAGTTGAGGCACAGTTACATCTAATCTGGATTATTTGCAAAATAGTTTTAGAAGTTTATCAAATGATACAAGTGTATTTGTTTGCCAATACTACAAATTATTCCCATCAATAACTACCAACAATGTTTCCTGCTTTAATTTTCTTCGGTTGTGATTGAGTCTACCTGAGTGCTGGAGAGAGTTTAGATATTTTAAAAGGCTGTACTGTAGGTGACATTTACAAAATTGGCATTTGCTGCTTCTTTGTGCTTAAGGCTGGATGGGAGTTGAAGAGACTTTGTGAATATTCACTAAATGTTTGTTATATTTTTCAGTTTTTGTTCAAGACGTTTACAGCATCCATTATAAAACACATTATTGACTTATTCCATAGAACACAAATGACTTTGTACTGTATGTTAAATTCACAATCCATACAGTAAATCCAAAAACAGTCAAGCAGGAAGGCCAAATTGTGTAAGGCCACCTTAGGATCTAGTGGTCACAACATATCCAAATGACAGCACCTCTTACAGCTCAGTCTGTTTGTCATCATAGAAGGGGATTGGCTTAAAATTGTACACCAAAGAATACCAGTTAATCCAATAACACAACTTACAATGAAAACCCAACTTTTCTTCAGTACATCTTCCATCCCAGTACTGACTAGAGCACTGCCTTGCTTAGCTTCTGAGAAGTGACAAGATCGAGCCACAAAATGGTAATGCTGTTGTCAAGAATTGTGTATGGAAGTGGCCTAATCCAGCAGGGGTTCCTAAACCAATTTTAAGGAATGCAAACACTTTCAACACTACTTTTTCGAAATGAAATAGAAAACAATTTCATATGCAGTGTATAAAAGGTTTGTATTGTCACATTATGCTGATCTAAAACACCTTATGAAGCATTAATTCAGCTAGGGAGAAGCTTGATTAATTACCAGTAGAAACTCTTGCTGAATTATTACAACGATTAGAATTAATTAAGATGTCTGACTCAATTGCCAGCATTCAGTCTCTTGGTCGCAAAATAATTTGAAAATGTCTGTTTAAAATATTTTACCTGGCTTTAAAATGTATAACAGCAATTCACCTGTTATCAGAAGTACCCATTGCTATCATAGCAACAACATACAATAAACAAACAATATTCAGAGAAAAAACAACAGTGGAATCTGTACCTATTAAAGTGGACTTGATAGAGCTCAAAAACACAAAGTTTAACTTCCCAGAAGAATATTGTCTTTCAGACAGGCCTCAAGACAAGCTTACAGAATGTTCCTTGTAATCAAAGTAAAAATTTAATAGATCTTTAATCACAGGAGTAGACAGAGGAATGACACTAAAGGCTGTTCTTCACAAGACTGTAATAATAGGCTGACTCGCAGGAATGCTTTTTGCATACTGATGCTTAGATGATGCAATCCGATGTTCTTCAGCTAGTTTTAAATAAAACTTTAATTTCCCCTCGTGTGACTTATGTGTACCGCTGTTGCTTCCAATGACTAAACACTAAGTACTGATCTTGCCTGAATTCTTGACTTACAGACTTACATGTTAGGTCTAAAGAGTGGCAAGAGAAGACAACCAAAGCTTTCCTATGGCACCCTGAAACCAGCAGGTAGATGGGGTTGAATATTGAATTATGAGTAATGTGAGTGTACATTAAAAAATCATCCTGTCTTAATGAACAGGACAGATTGAGGAATTCTAAATAATACGGTCAGCCAAGCGAGGAGCCTTGGTGCTGGTATGCAGATATTTAACAGGGAATTGAACTTTTTACCTTTTAATGACATTTCTAAACCTGTGTGCTTTTATAGCTCTGTGCTTTTTATGTTTTGGGCTTTGTGGAATGGTATTTGAACAGTTTTATAAATTCTTTAAAATGAACAGGCTACATCGTTCATCAAATTATTTAATGGGTTCAAAGCACTAAATATGTTAGCCTCAGTTCTTTTTAGCAGTTCTGACTTTTAATGTTCCAAATCACATTGGAAATGTACCAAATTGTTAAGTATGCCTTCTAAATGCTTTAGTTAAATGTGATTTTCATTTTTTAGATGAAATGAAAAAAAACTGCTTTCTTTTAACTACGGAAATCAAAGCATTTTCCAGTCTGTAAAACTTATGGTTTGACTACTGTGATGTAGTTCAAGACTTAATGTAATGCTGATCCACTGTTGATGGGTTATTAATGGGTTTCTTTTTCATTCTTACTAACATGGGAAAACCACAGACTATAGCCAGTATAGTGAATACTTTTATGAATGTGATATTTTTTTCCTAAAAGGTGCCTATTTCATTTTATGGGTTTTAAACTAGATTTCAGGTAAGAGCAACTTGACACATTCTTCTGGGTTCATACCTCAAATCTTTCGTCTTTTGTCTCTGAATCTTTCTTGCACTATTTTACTACACAAGTAAGGAGCTCACAGTTGTTTATTGAGTCAGTCTTATGACCTTGTGGACAGTGGAGTACTTTGCTATGTATAAGTAATGGATTGCAAGCAATTAGTTAACCTTAATAGATTGTTAATATTTTTTGTTTCATCCACTGGTTCAACACTGTGCACCAGAAAGGGAGTAATGAACATCACACATTCTCTAAGGAGGATATTCACATCTTATTTCCTGCCCACTGCAATGTGGCCCACAGACACATTTCAGAGCCTTCTTGAGTGTTTCATTCTTGGTTGAGCCCAGACTGGGCCTGGGACAGCCAGAAGAGTGACCATTAACCTCTAGGCTGTAGGAATTCATCCTGTTGCCTAAGAGGGGTGGCTTTCTTTACTGCTGGAGGCAGATGGAAGCCCTGATGCTAAATGAACTTTACAAAGCAAGAACCGCTCTTGATACCCCAGTATCTTAAACTAAAGTACAACTCATTGTTTTACCAAAGGGACATGTTTCTTTAAAGTTGTCTTAGTTAGAGTCTTCTCCCGCACTGCAGTAAATTGGACACACCTGCCTTGAATGAATGATTGGACTTTTGTGGTAAGGAGTTCTTATTCTATTCCTGTGATTTAACATTAGCAGCCAGCTAGCAGTCCTAGGTCCAGTTCAGGCTTCTAACGTTGGCCATCATCCATTTACTAGTGACAGCCGAAGAGCCGCTGGATCCCTAGGCTTGAAGTATCGAAGCTTACTTTGTTCATTTTTTAGAGCTCCCTGTAGCAGCGAGACTGTCGCAGCGTTTTGTTGGCGTACTTTCTTTGCAAAATTATTTCTCATGTCATCAAAAGGTACAGTATGAAGTGTTAAAGTTCTTAAATGTCTAAATTAATTAATTGAATGTTCAGAAACAGAGGACGGTGTATCTTATTGTGCTAGGAACTGGATTTCTTTACATAACTCAGTGCTGGTGCTGCTCTTAAAAATGCAGTGCAGAACACTATTCCTCAGGGGTCGTGACAAGATTTAGTTAGGTCGTGAGTTCAGTTTCATTTTAAAATGTACTGTAAGCCAATACTTAAAAAAAACAAGAAGTTTATATGGATGTTACTTAACTATAGATCCTTCACCTTCCAGCTGACTGATTTTGTTTTGTTTCTTCACCATATACTGTGTATAGGGTAGCTTTTTTGTGTGTGGTAATGTTTTTTTCTCTTACTGCACTATCTGTACCAAAACATCATCCAGCTGTTTGTATGCTGATTCAATGCTCTTTTGCTGTTGTGCTTGCAGAGCCTTCATTAAAATGGATTGCAGACTGAGACCATTAAGATATGCATTGGTGTGTAAATGAACATGCATACAGTACTGCTGCTGTTCCCTTCTGCTAATACATCGTTCTATTGTGGACCCAATCTAATCAGACATGAAGGTTACTTCATGCCTATTACCAAATATCATTGGCAGGCAAAGAAGTCCTTAATTGGAACAAATGATGACTGGAAGAAGTTTACTTAGCTGATAGACAGCACCACTATACCACCTGTCACAGCTGATCATTTTGCAGTTTTTCAGTGTAACTGACTGAGCAGTAATTAATGTGATTGAATACGGTGTGTTGAATGAGAGAGGTAATAGAGTACAATATTGTCTTCAGCTAAAGTCATGTGCTTTCCAGCAAGCTCTGTTTCTCTCTTATGTACAGTAATGGACTAAAGCTGGAGCTAAACTGTCATACCAGGATTGATTAATTTTTTTCTATCTTTCTTCATCCTTATGGTAATATTTCAATAGTCCAGTATTTCTTTTTAAAGAAAGTGCCATTCAGCTCCCAGCATAGATCCCTTTAAGAATATTTTAATATATTTGTTGTTGTTTTTTCTGATAATATGGAGAGAGAATATGCCTCTCAGCATCATCAGTTTTTCACATTTTTAAAATTAAGTTAGACCATTTAGTTTCGCTATGACATTTTCTCTCCTATGTTTTACAGACCTGTTTTACCTCACCCCAGGAGAATGTAATTTTAATGACAGCAGTATATTTACTACTATAGTATATAAGTTTTTTAAATGTAGCATTATTTTTGTCATAGTGCAGGTGTAGGTGCATTTGCTCTGTCAATGTCAGGATTCAATCATACAGTGTGCTCTCAGGAACCTCCCAGCTCCAAGCCTCTTCAGACAGTGATGAATTCTGCAGTGCAACAGGACCAGGACTCTCACTGCAGCACTCCTACTCTCAGCGCTATTCAGTCAGTTCTAGGGAACAACATAATCTTGCAACAGGCTTAGTGGTCCCTGCTACATCAGCATGGTACAGTGTGATATATGTTCGTATGTCATTCCATGCTAATGTACTTGTATGATTACAAAGAAAGTAAGTTTAGCATATGGAAAAGCCTGTGATTGCAAGATGAAACAGAAGGTCCTTGAGAGATCAATGGGAAATGCTGTTGAAAGGGCTACATTCCCAGGTAATGAAAGCCTGCTATGAGGACAAAGCTATTCTAATTCAAAAAAAGTCTAATTTATTGACTAAATTAATATGGAATCTATAATATGCTCCCTGAAGTATCCACTTCTGAAAACTGAGATACTTGTTTCCTGTGGCATATGCAGGTTCTGGTACATGGCATGTAAACATAAAGACTTTATAGCTAGAGATCATAGACTATATATATCCAAAATGTTTCAGCTTGGATCAGTGTTCTGAATAGAGAGCTGCACATTTTTTGGAAATCTGTTGGTTGTTACAAACACTGGATGTGGTATATTGTTAAATATGGGCCATTTTGCGAATTTAGAGATCTGTGAAAGTAGTCATCATTTCAGATTAATAATGGAGTGTTTTGAAGGATGTCAGCTTTTTTTTGTTGTCTCTGATTGTATCAAGTAACTTTTTTTCTGACCTTGTTTTTTTTATTACAATGAGTTTGAATCAGAACCTTGGAAAGTTTTGGAAAAGTATATCAAATCATCTCAAATGAGCTGATTACTAAATTCATTATTTCAATTTAAGTTGTCAGTGATAAGAAAAGTGATGGAATATTTAAATTCAACTGATGTCAATTCAAGCCATTACTGTCTGCAGGTAAAAGCCTGTCTTTGTCAAATGAAGCATATTGATTATAATTACAGGTACTTTGAAGTGCTTATTGTTTACTTCAATCTAATGTCTGACTGATACTCCTAAACCATTAACTTTGTCATCATAGTTGGCCTAAGAATTGAAACACATCAAATAGAACTAAGAGATGGAAGATGCAAAAGATAAACTTTAGCATAAAGCAGCTTCTTGAAAAGGAAAGGAGAACAGAGGAAGCTGAAATTAGGACAGTTTAGAAGGCTTTTCATGACCAGAAAGGCTATAAGCACTGAGGATCTCAGTATAGGAATACATTGTGAGAGACTGTAAATTTTAAGAATCTTTTGGATTAAAAAAATGCACCCATTTACTACGTAAAGTACACATCAGCTGAAATTCTGTATGAGCCTTGTTTTGCTATGGCTTTTTGACATACAATGCGGTTTATTTCTGCAGCCTTGATTTTCAAGGCGTTTCTGCTTTTGCAGTTCCACCAATATTTATAACTTTGTGTAGGGTAAAAATAATAATTTAGCTATAACTATAAGATCTTTTTCATGGGAAAATGGATACTAGGAGATAGGCTCATACGTTAAATCACCCCCACATGTCCTTTTTGAAATGATGTTTGTCAGTGTTGCTATTGTAAAACTAATCTCTGTGCAAGTAACCTTTATTTTGATACTTGTATAACAGATAAAAAATATTTTTCTTATTACTTTCTATTCATTCTGCCAGCATACAATGGTTTCTGGCTTTGGCTACAAATGTAACAACCAACTGTGTTACTGCTGTAACTTCTGCATTTTGATGACTTGCATTACTGACTGGATAGTATTCTTAGCTTAAAGACTATAATGTTCACAGGACTCTTGCAACAGCCGGCCTGCTGTCCAGAATTAAGGATTGAGGAGTGGAGGGGCATTTGATTTTAAAGGAGGACTGTAGAACATCGGTATCTGAGAGGATGTAATAAGAGCAAGGTTACAGTAAAGTAACAATGCCACATACCTCATATTGCTGGGAATAACTGATCTAATTTCTTTTTATTGTTTTCTACCTTTATAGAAAAGAGCGCTTTAAAAGCTTTGTGTCAGTGGCAGTACTTGTTATTTTGTCAAACTTGTGCAATTAGGGTAGTGCCTAAGTATCTTTTTTACGTGTAGTGCTTACAGCTTTTTCTCCATAAATTGAAGGTAGTTTGAGACTGTCTTTTAAAGTGTTAGCAGGGCTAAAAGGCCTAGAAGAGAGAGAGAGCCTTTTTTATCCCCAAGGGGCAATTTGTTTTAGAGCAGCAGATAATTTAAAGACAACACACAAACAAACAATACACATATAAATGCACAAAAGAAAAATCTGTTAAGTAAGGTTAATACCACAGGTGTAACTGAGAACTTAAACCTGTTTGTTTTCAAATTGGGACATCTGTGTCCATGTTCTGAGGGGAGTAATCAGAAATCAATTAAAAAAGGGTGTGATGGGTCCTCTAGAATGGAATTTGTTTTATGCAAACCTTATAGCTGACAGATGTGAGATGGGGCTGAAAGATATAGTAAGCGTCAATGACTACTGCATCTGACATAGTCTGATATACAGTACTCCCCAGTTTGTTCTTATTCCTCGATTCATATTCCCAGAACAGCAAATCAGGTTAAAAGTTAAAGCTGATTCGATAGAAGATTAGTAAAACATGATCAGAAACAAATTATCGACCTTAAAATGTTTAATCTTCCTTAAGAAAAAGAGCCATAATCTTCTGCAAGGCCAAACTAAATCTTAAGATGACATGGTTTAAAAGACGACAGTTGCTACAGTGTCTTTATTAGCAAAAATCAGTCTACTCCAGCTGGCTGTACAACACACTTGTGGCTTCATTACAGCCTAATGAAAAGTGTAAGTTGTTTTTCTGGCCACTGTAAAGTTATCCATTGTTATGTTTTCTCTGTTTCCTGAAGTGAACTGCGTAATGGAGGAAACGTGTCATTCCTGTTTTTGACTTCTAGTTTTGATTTTTAAAGCATGTGTGAGGGGACTTTTATAAATGTGCACATATAATTAGGGTGGAAATGGCTGCTCGTTCTTGTGCATGCTAGTCTCCCTAAAACTAGTGTGGAAAACCAAGATGCACTAAATAAAAATGAAGGAAAGCAGTGGAAACAGTGAAACTATTTTGTGACTTGTAACAAAGAGCCTGTAGTGCCCTCGTGTTGAGAAATGGATCATTGACTTCATGCATTCATTACATCACAGGTGTGTGCAACCAAGGACTGACAAGTAAACGTGTTCTTTTACTTTTAGGGACACAAAATCACTGGGTTGAATATGGTTTATTTTAGTACTAATATGACCAAATATATGCCTGAAATTTTTCCAGTGTCCCAGTACATTGTAGAGCACTGAATATATCGAGGTGCTTCAATACTTTGCATATGACTGCTGTCTAGATACAATCTCTGTATGTGCAAAAAAGGTGTCTACCAGACTACCTGTGCAGCTGAATTATATATACAGTAGACAGTATATGCACACTTGGTTTATGAAAGCACATAAAAGCTTTTAAACACGATAGATTATTAGTTTGTTTTATTAACCAATTACCAATTACTTACTGTATTCAGAATCTCACTCTTAATTTTGAATTCCTTTTCCTGTTTCTTTGCATGGCTCAAAACATGTGCAAGGGGCAATGCAATACATTTTTAATGCTGCCATTATCATTCCCAGCTAGGGAATTAGAGTAACTACCTTGGAACATATTTATTTATTTCCCCCTTTTCTTCTTTTTTTCCCAGTGACAAATAAGAAGCCCTCTCAGGTCTCCATTACCAAGGTCAAACAATTTGAAGGCTCATCATCTTTTGTGAGAAGATCACAGTGGACAATTGATCAGCTGAGACAGGTGAATGGCATCGACCCAAATCGAGTGAGTCTCACTTTCTTCTTTCTTCTGTGTTCACTTTTAGGATTGATCTACGCCTGCTGCTGTTTCAACTCTCGGTTCTGGAATACTATTGAACTTGTTTTGCGTGGTGTGCTAGGATCTGCCAGTCACATCAGACAAACAACAGTGTTAACCTAGCTTTTACAGAGTATGTGCCCCCAAGCAAGTTCTCATATTTTTCTTTAGCATGAATGACTTCTCCCATGTTGACATTCAGCGTGGTATTAAAAATGTTGACTAGTCTGTTCTTCAGTCTTTTGTACTTTGTAGCAGTTAAGCACTGGCAAATATCATATAAGATTCCCTGCATAGCTGATAGCTTTATAGAAGGTGTTGACTAAGATGGCTTGAATAAGATGTTTATTATACAAGGGATTTTCATCATATGCTTTGTGCAAGAAAAGACAGCAGGCGTCTCTTTATTTATTTAAGAGAAAGATGAAAAAGTCTGGTGGTTTCATATGATTTTCTTTTAATTCCCTTAGGACTGTGCGGAATTTGATTTGGTATTTGACAATACCTTTGACCAGTGGGTTGCTGGCTCTGCTGGAGAGAAATGCACATTCGTTCAAATCCTCCATCACACTTGTCAGCGGCATATTGCAGACAGGAAGCCTGAGTTTATTAACTGTCAGTCCAAGTTACTTGGAGGTAAGGAGACAGATGTGTGCTTCTTTTCAAACCCTGAGCATGTGATCCTCATAGCTGTGACACCTTCCATGCTTTTAAACCGAATGCTACCAAACTTGATCTTGCAGAGTAATCATTTACCAAACATTTCCTTGAAATAAAGATTTTTTCCAAATGCACCTGAGCTACTGTAAATAATGTGACTTCAGCTCTGTCAATGACCCTTCTTCCTCTGTTTGCTCTACTGTTGCTTCCTTTGCCAGAGTTTGTGATGATTATAAAGTTTCTTATACAAACAGAGCAGATTTTTATAAAGAATTCATTCATGAATTCATGAATGATTTAAAATTATGCAGAGTGTTTTTCTTATGCAAGCATTCAACATATGTTCATGCAGCTGACGTTTGTCACAGTATTTCATGTTTATGCTGCAATCCATTGTTTTAAAGTTGTGCATACACAGCCCTCGGGACACCTTATTGCTTAGTGAGTGTCTTTATGTTAATGCTGATGAATGTAGTTGTTGAGAGAAAGTGTTCATGTCCATCTGTGTGTATTTATTTTCCCCTTATTTTATGAGATTTCAGTCTTTTTGAAGAAACAGAGTGGGATTACACAGTCTGCTGCTTGTAGCCTCAAATATTCCTTAGAAAAGTTTTAAATGAAAACATAAAACTAGGTTTAGCTGGATCGCATTCTTTAATCAGCTAAGCAGTAGTTTTTTTATTATTTTGTTCTTGACATGCAACACCATTCAGCTAAATAAAGTCTAAATATAAGTTAATTATTTTTGTAATGTGGTGAATTTAGGTATTCAATGAATTGTGAGAATCGCTGGAACAAGCAAATCGGAAGGCATTTTGTTATCTTAGTTTATGAAGCAGTTAAGGTATGATATTGTTTGTTTTGTCTGAAACTCTGATATTGACCTACATTTTAAAATTATTACTGTAGGAGTAACAAAATATGCCTTCCTAATCAGATATTGACTCAAGCTCTTACAGTATGTCTGAGGGCAACAGCTAAAGTAAATAAAGCAAGGTTTGCCTTTTTATTGTTATTGATTCAACTTTTGGGTACTTTCAGACCATCAAACATTTCACTGTCTTCTAGCCAAGAATACACTTTTGACTTGTAGAAGATAGACTTGCTGCAGCTAATAACACTAAATTAAATGCTGACAGAACTTTTTAAAGCAACAGAGTCACAGTTTATGGTAAGCTTTAACCTAAATGTAAAACTAATTTTCTTTTGTTATGTTTATTTTTTCCTCTCAATCTCAAGGTTATTGGGCTCTTCATTGAAGGGGAAACACTTTTCTGAAGCATAAACCTTTTGCAGCTCAGTAAGAACAGTGTTTCAACTCTATGTAGTGAGGAGACAGGTCAGATGAAACTGGAAAGGGAATTGTCTTTGAACTGTCATGGTCACTGAACTGTCACAGAATAAAATGAGAAATACAGAAAAGTGAGACATTAGAGCAGTTACAAATGATAGGAGACTATTCGGTCTATCTAGCCAATAACAATGAATTGGTCAGCAATCGAACCCAGTGATAATTCTACCACTGGACCACCACTGCATCTATAAAGACTAAAGATCAGTATGTGTCACTGCCTCACATGGACCTTATTTTCATTTCTTAGCAGGTTAGCTGCTGTCAAACTTCTCATTAAATAGTATATGAGCCAAAGCCCAGATTACATCAAAACTTCAACTCACCTGCCTCTGTGTTATTGAATGGTAGCTTTGTATCAGCAAGAGTCTTTTTGCTTTTGCTTCATAGAAAGCCAGAGTGAAGTATTGCATTGGGAATTTGTAAGTGGTTGGTTGAGGCTTCGATTCAATCCATGCCCAGACATTCATCTTTGTCACAATAAGCAGTTCTCCCAAAATACTTTTATCGTCTAAAATGCTACCTGTTTCAGTTTATTTTTTTTAACACGTTTTCTGTATCTTGGTATGCTGTTTGTGTTGAATCCATATGTGTAACTAGGGTGAACAGAAGAAGAAACACTGGCATCATTTTGCTGTTCTCCACGGTTTAAGTCTCACACCAGTGCAAAACAATTTTCTTGAAGCTGCTCAGGTGTGGGACAATAATTGTGGCGTTCACTTCATCATTCTTCTTCCATAACTGGAGTACTCTGTTTGCTGCAGTGTAGTTTTGTTAAGGAAATTTAGGCTTTGTCACTTTTAATTTGGTTTCTAATCACATTAGTTGTTCAACTTTGACAGTGGCTGTTCTGCACCATGAATACCAACCACAATGTGTAAAAATGAATGTTCTGAATTTCCCCAGCTTTTAATCTATCTCCTTGAGCATTCTGTATTCTGCATTTATAGTCCTTAAGGTAATGCATGCTAAAGATTGCAAGGAAAATGCTCTCAGATCACCATTAGTTTAGCATCTACAGTATTCTGAAACAGTAATGACCCAGTCGTATCTCACTAAAAAACAGATGTGGAATATGAGGACAAAATTGGTAGATGAGCGAGGAAGAAGACTTTATTAAGCAGTTAAGCCAATCCAGTGTACTGGTAACCAAAACCCTTCTGCTGAGAGTCAAAGAAAGATGGTGATCCCCCTGTGATGCAGAAAGCCAAGATGTGGGAATTATCATTTTCATGCCTTGTTAATCCAGTTTAGTTTCATTGCTTTGTGCTACACTATATTTCATTCCCCACTGTGAGTGGCCAGTGGCAGTTGTACACTCAGATTTATGTTTTGCATTTGGTTGTTAGATTGAAGAATCTCCGCACTCTACTTACCCTGCTAGATTTATAATGTCTTCATTTTAGAGCAAAGTGTAAAGCCTATTTTGACACATCCGACTGACAAACTACATAGTAGAAGGACTTTTTTTTTCAAATTTTTCAAGTTTAGAATTTCTGTGTGCTAAAACGTTTTCCTTCCACTGCTTAGTCCTTGCATGATCAGACCCGTGATTCTATATAAATGTGAAAGTGGTGATGGGGCAGTAGCTCTGGTATTTGAGACAGGTACAGTATGTACTATAAAACATACCATGTTCATATAACAAATCAATAAGAGACTTCCTTGACTGGGATGTGATTATTTTACTGAGGGGTTTCTTGTTCTTTTTCTTCCCCTGTTGCGCTGCTGCTTAGTTATGTCCCTTATTGTTTGACATTTAAGCACATGTGCAAATTTAGCACAGTTGTGGACTCAGTGGTTCTTATAACAATTTACTGTACTACATTCTGTTTCACTTCTGTCCTAGTTATGGACCTTATTTTTCAAGCATTACCCCAGTGAATTGTGAGGACTAGCATTCCCAACCTTTCATTTAATTTGGCCTTCAGAGGATAGAGGTTTATTGAGTCATTGACTCTGTGTGAAGATGGTTTTCATCGTGTTGCTTCTTTAATTGTTTTTTTCTGATTTCCCTTATATTTACCAAAAACACAATGATGGAGTGATTAAACTGTAACACAGAGGCAGGATTAAAAAAGTGTAGGAAATTGACACAAGAAGTCTCAGCTGATGGGCTTTTTCTTCTGTCTTCCATAGCTTTGACACATTCCCAACCTGAGCCGGGTTTTTCCAGATACTTTTATATAATAATGACGCCTTGGCTCCCAGGAGAACTGTTAATTGACTCACACACTCAGAACAGCAAGCTGAAATTATGCTTCAATATATTAGATTGTCTGATAAAAAATACAATCAGCATGTCTCCCTTATGAGAGCAGAAATGACAGGCAATTAGTACTTATGCAGAGGAACATTGGTCAATAGCATGCCATTTAGGTGACTTCTAAAATAAGAAAAGGAAGACAATGTCATTTTGTAAAGTGTTGTTGTGGAGTCAGGTAGATGTAATTGGTTAGCCTCATACCACAGACTGCTTGGTGTTCCAGTTTTAACGTTGTTAGTTCTGGCCATTTGAAATTGTATGTTATATGCTTTAGTACTTGGAGAAATTGTGTTTACATTGGTCTTTTTCTAATTTTTCTTTTAAAATCATTGCACATATTTACAGTTTCCACATGGCACATTATAAATCACATTAGGAAATGTCTATTCCCAAGTTTATACAGCATCCTGCAGATGTATACCTCTAAGTATTGTTTACATGAAATTCCTTTAAAAAATATACAATAACATTTATGTTCTTTTTATGTGCTGTACAGTGGCCTCCGACGATCCTTTGCTTCCTTGGGGCATTAAAGGAAAGTAACATATGGAAGATATTCATTAGCAGCATGCATCCTCATTGTTAAGTTCAGAATGCTCTTCGAAGACAGCAGGCAAATGGTCATTCACCTCCACAGGTTTGTGGGTGGCTATAAAAGAATCCTGAAAGGCTGAATCTACCACTTTCTATTGTGGTGTCTGTTATTAAGACATCGCAAGCTAACGGTATAGTAGCAGCTCTCACAAGAATAAGATGCAAGTCTTGCCAGCACAGGCTGTAGAATAAGTGGTCTGGGAGCCTGGTGTCAAAAACTACCATTCAAAGTTGCCTGCATGAATGTGGCATTCATTGGTGGGTTTCAAGAAAGAAAGCATCTTCTGAGTGCAAACCACAAAACAGATGACTCAAATCAATGGAATGAAACTATCTTATGGCCAGATGATCTAAAGTATACATTCAAATCAACAAAGGAATGGAAAACTTCACACAAAATAAATGCTGTTGACTGGACATAACAATCATAAGGCCTTCGATTCAGGACTTAATTCTACATGGAAGAATGTTTATGTTTTGATGTTAATCACCAATGGAATCACTCTAACATTAAGGAATTTTCTCTACTAGAACATAAAAAATGTTAAGAGCACCAATTGTAACAAAACTTTTTCTGTTTCAACGAGAGCTGTTTCACAATAGCCTCTAGTTGTCTGTAGTCCTTGTGTTCACTCAACCATCTGCTTCCTACAATTGTTATATTTTCTCTTTTTTAATAATTTAGAATTACCAGTTATTTCCAACATTTTATATCCCTGTTTGCAAAACACACTAAGCAACCTCCATCCTCCAACGTGTTTTGTCAGGCCTAGCTCCCCTTTCACCAGACTTTAATCTGGGCCAGAAAATGTCCAAATGTAGATGTTCAGTGGACAGTTGATACAGCTTTCACTTATACTGCCCAGACCTCTGGATTTCAAGTCAAGCACAAGAGTCTTAGACCAAATTTAGAATGCTCTAGTCAGCTCATCCTTTCACTGTCTCTGTTTTGCTGAATTTGTTCAGTGTTTCACCTGGGATCACACTGTCACAAATAATGAGTGACAATACTTGGATTTGAACAAAGGGATTTCGGGATTCTGACACTAGTTCTGTATGGCAGTCAGTATGTTTTTCCTTTACACTTAATAGAAAGCCATGCAGTGTAGTCAGGCCATTTTATTATTAGTTCTTTGTTTCTTAAATGAAGCTGGATTTTGGACATCTGTGATGTTGCGCTTTAATACATTAATACTTATCAGGGCATCTGGTGTGGATTAAATAATAATGGAACACAATTACAGTGTCATTAGCTGCAGTTGAGAGGAGTGTTCGTGCATTTATTTACTCATTTGTCCTTTTTGGTTGGGTACGCAGTCTCTGTAACTAGTGACTTTATCAGTCTTGATAGCTTGAGACTGATTAGTGTAGTGTGAAGAGATTTCTTAATGCTAAACCTTTGCTATTAAATTGACTGGTTTATATTTAACTGGTGTAAACTAAATTAAAGAAGTTACTTTAGTTATCTGTTGAATTTTAATGTCCAGAACCTGATGTGGCAGTTACTGCTGTATGTACAGATACAGTACTGCGTTAAAACGCGGTAGGCGTGGCGCCTTGTTGATTTTGCTTAAATAATGTGAGAAGGAATGAAAATTCAAGTACTGTCGCACCTGTTGCACAGCAGTACACCTAATGCGAATATTGGTCTCTCTCCCTCCCTGCATCTTTAGTCTCTTTAATTTGATACATTAGTCAAGTGACATCTTCAACTGTTTCATTGTTGTTAACTGCTGTGTTTTTGAACAGATCTGTTGTTTATTATATAAATAAAAAAGGGACTAGTTTTGCTCTTTCACTTCTGCAAAGTTATTTAGATTTCATTATTATTTTTAAATATATGGAGGTGCACATTAATTATTGATACATAATTTAAAATAATTAAAAACAGATCTTTTTGAAAATTATTTTTCTTCTTGATTCCTGCTAAATCTTGGCCTGCATTTACTCAATGGGCACACAACCACTGATAAAAACTTTCCCCTTTAGTCTTCAATTCTTTTTAGAAAACATTAACATGTTAGCTTCCTGGGAGGAGTGCAGTTTATTGTACTTCCTTTTCACTCCGCAATAGACTGAAAAAGCATGTGAAATTGTATGGAGTAATTGTTTCCCTTAAGTCAACATTAAATGGATTTTGTATTAAGGCCCAGAAATGAACAAAAGCATAAACCATAACCCACTATATCTGAACCACAAATACCACTACATAACATAACTCCCTCAATGTACTTTTTACTTGGATAATTAGAATATTAAACTTGAAAAGTCTTAAATATTTGTAATTATTTGTACTAATATTTGACTCCAAGCACTGAGATTTTTGTCAATTAAAGGACAACAGAATTTAATTTTACAGTTAGTAGTCTTCAGAGGAGGAGAGCTAATTAATTTGAAATATTGCTGTCAAAAGCATGAAAAATAAGCAATGCAATGAAGTTTTTCAACACAGAGGTGGAGTTCAATGTACCTGTGTGGCTATCAAATTAAACATTGTATCCAAAAAGCAATTACAGTTCTTCAGAGTGCATTAGTACATTTTGGTAAATGCAGGAATCCAATCCAATTAAATGATTTTCAGTCCTGGAAGAGGTTAACGTAATGCATTGGCACTTCACACTCAACCCAAGCAACAGAACCAGAGAATACAAGTGAGTTTCTCAATACATTTTTTCGATGCAAAATAATGGCTCAATGTTTACTCTTTGTAAGAACAATAAGCAGCTCATTATGTCTTACATTTGTTGGACTTCATTCATGCTACAGTATTAATGTCACTGCAAGCACTGTAAAACCATCGGTGATAAAAGGAAGAACAGCGAAACTGGCCACAGTTGACTGGATGTGTGTGTAAAAACAGTTTTGAGTTTTGAGTTTTCACATGCAAAACTTTTTTTGATTTTGAAATTAATGACATATGGTACTATTCATGATTCATGTGAAATGCTTCTGAGATTTCCTTTGGTTTAATATACTGTAAATAATAAATAACCCCTTCTGAGAAAAGAGAAATTTTATTGCATCTAACCACCAGGAAACAATGAGTAAAGCAAATCTGCCATATGTAATGGTATAATAGCAAAAGTTGGTTAACCAGAGCAAGCTTGTATTTTTCTGACAGCAAAATGTACATACAAATATTTCTGCAGTGCCAGTGATGCATCCGAACTGCGACAGAAAGGATTGTAGTGGCCAGAGTGCCAAAAACCATTTAACCCTTTCTTAGGATTCATTAGATAGAAAAAAGCACGACAGTGGTCCCAAAGTGATAACTGCTGTTGCTGGAGGAAAAGCACAAGGAAAGGAAAAGCAATGTTACACAAGGATTGGTTTAATTAATGAATCTCTTCTGGTATATGGGTGGGGGGAGGAGAATGTGTAAAAGTAATAAGTAAAAAAAAGAAATAAGTAAAAAGCCTTTTCAGCTAACATTTTGCTGGTTCAGTGTATTACATTTAATTATTTATAAATCTCTTTCCTAATTTAGTTTTAGTAAGTGTTTCCAGGCTGGAGTGTCCTCAGGATCAGTTGTGTAATTCTTTTATCTATTGAAAAATGAAAAAACACATTTCCTCTCTATTGTTTTTACAACACTAATATACTACTCTAGTATACTATAGTATATCCTACTATAGTATAATATTCATATGTTTCTTAAATTTGCCTTCCTGCTTAACATGGTTCATCTGGTGGTCTGACCAAATTATTTGGAAAAATATAGAACATTGTTCTTTACTCTTCTTATTTGTGCTCTTGTAAAGTTCTACTTTATGATGATTAAATATAAAAAGACACTTTATAGACAATGGACACTTCATATTAATATGCAAGTTTTGTTTTTGTTATTTCTGAGTATCTAAGAATATTGTGCCTGGATACATCTACATACATCTGGATACAACAGAAATTAGCACTTTTTTGGAAGAATTGAATTGTTGGAACTTGGCAAAGTGCCTGAGTTTTGCTTTATTATTCTAAAATAAATTTCCCATAGACATATGTTTAGAAATGATTGAACCAACATACCTAAACCCAAGTCAAGTTCAGGTATGAAAAATTAATCTGTCATGAGGACACATCAAGAAAATGTTTCTTAAAACAATTCAGTTGTTCAGGTTTCTGTGGTATGAACACAGAAACCTATTTTGCCTTCTATGATGATTTCATTGCAGCAAAATGTTCTGTATAAAAAAAGTTAAAGGCACATATCTAAGAGGGATGATTTGCTACAGAACAAAACATCAGTGTTAATTTCCCAGAATTTTAACTCAAAGGGCTAGAGTCTTAGCCATTATTCCCTTTAGCAAGTAAATCACAAACAAATTGGGGGCACGTCTAATTTTAAAAACTCCTGCAAGAATAACTATTGGGTAGTTTGGGTTAATGTTTAAAGTCCAAATATAATTTACACCCTGCACAAAAAGAGTATACTGAAACTGAATCACCTGCTGATTTCTTGATTCATGTTTAGTCATAGTTAATCAACAGCAAACTTTGATGCTAGCTGACAGCCATTTTCTCTTCAGTTGTTTGCCAATTTTTGAAAAGTTTCTTATATTTTGCAAGGCTTCATGTCCAGAAAATGTCTATGGCTATGAAGTGCCTTTTCTTGTTGGCATTACTCTACTTGTTACTTATTTGCACATCCCACTCCATATCTATCCCCACACAACATATAGAGTTGTACACTTCATAAGATAGTGGATGTGAACTGATTCTGACAGGTAACATCCACGAACAATAGAAAGAAGTCCAACATTGTGCTTTTAAGATTTTCCTATTTACCTGACTGTTAACATCCTTAGCAGTTACCCTGAGTCTAACTTAGGGCTGTAATCCTCTGCAGAAAGTGGTGATCCCAGCACAGCTCAGACTGCATGTGGCCTGTTCTGTCTTTGTCAGTGCAAAACCTGAATAGTTTTTCTGATTGACCAGTCACAGTAAATTACACAAATTATAATAACATAATAAATACCACCTTGCATAACTGTTAAGTGCCATTTACAGTACAGTACCTCACACTGCTAAGGAGGTTAGATAGTCAATGTTCAGCTCTTCCTTGGAGTATGCTGTTTTAGCAAGAAATCGTACAATTCTGTGCAGAAGACTGTGCAGATGAAAACTGTTTGGGGGGGAGTAGTAATTTTACTGATCAAAAGCAGCCAATAGAACTCCAAAACCCTTTAATCTCTATTGTGAATTTCACAAAACAAGCCAAGGTGGAACTTGATATATTGTAATAATCACAGGGTAACATTTATCTGTACTGTTAGGGACATTGGCTGTTAGAGGGTTCTGCTTATCGTTTGTTTTAGAAAACTTAACAGACCTTTAGAAAATGAATGGGCCGCCTAAAATTAGAAGGAATATTTTTTATCCTAGTCCTAATAGACTAAATTTAAATGTTTGATGTATTTTTGAATGGTGGAATCCTGAGAGCTCTTGACTGAGAAACGAGTCTGAAATACCCATGTTAATTTAGAGACACTCCTGTCCACTCAGTCCTGAATGAACCCTACTTCAAGCCTCTTAACAAAGAGCAGAGAACAATCGTTTTATGGGAAAGTCTGAATGGTAGTAGGGTGGCTAATCATTTAGTGCTGTTACTGTCTAAATAATAGCACATGTAAAGCAACAGAAAAGACAAAAGAAAATTAAGTTTAAAAAAAATGGAAAAAGAATGTTAGTAAAATTTGTATTTCTTCTTAAGATATACTGAAAAACAAAAGTAAACTGAGTTATATTGATAATAGATTTAATCAAATATTTCAAACATAGACAGAAAATGAGCCAAATTAAAGATCAAGGATTAATGATCCAATTCCAGTATGAAATGTGGTCCATTTTCTGATGTCCCTGTGCATTAACAAAATCCTGGCAGATGAGATGCATCGACCTGAACAGACTCTTGACAGTCTGCTGTGAGATTTTCCACAAGCAGTCATCTTCAGAGGTTTAGCTGTTAATGGCTGAATGCAATTGATGGCATTGGTGAGCTGCTTTCAGACAAGTTCTATTGAAATTTGGTCTGGAGAGAAGGCTGGCCACAACAAGACCTCATTATTTTCTTAAATTTTCGCCATTGTAACCCTAGCATTGTTTAGTCTTATTGTTCTACAGGATTGTCAAGGTCAGAACAGCATTCACCTATGATTAAAATTCTCCATCTCTTTCTCTGTTGCCACCTCAGATATTATCTGGCTCAAAAAAAGATGCTTGTTTAGTCTCCTAGCTTTCAATATTGCCACTGTATAGTTCCAGGTCATTATCATGCAGAAAGTAAGCTTAACCATGTTGCTTATGCGCATGTTATTTGCAGTTCTTCCTAGAATTTCTTTGCTTCAGTGGAGTCTGAAAATGATTGTAGGGATGGATCAGACAAACATGATGGCCCCTTCCCGAGAACAAGACAGGCGACACTCTGCTTTCCAGAATGTGGCGTGTCCCTCAGACAGCCTGTTTACTCATTTCTCTGGATTAGACAGCTGATAGTTAGAGCAGAGGAACTCAGTGATTTTAATGTGAGTTATGTGTTTTAATACCCACATGTACAGCTTCTTAATCAGCCCATTTTGGTAATCGTAGTTCAACATTAAGAGCATACGTGGTACACTTAGTATTTTTATGAAATCGCATAATTTAGGTTTAGCATTTTGTTCTCACAAATTAAAGCAATCAATAAACCTATCTGCTGACTGCTTGAAAGTACAGTCAATACCATTATGCTGCATCTTCATTGTGTATCACTTTATAAATGTTTTTAAAAATTTGCATACTGTTCTACTGTTCAGTTAGCTGCTGATGTTGTTGTACAGTGAAGGTGCAGGCATGACATCTGGTATTCAGAACTCCCTGCCCACAGCTTGAATGCATTTAATCAAAGACCTAAAAGAAATGGATGAGAGAACTGGAAACATAGCAGTGGAAGATGTATTTTTCTAAAACCACCCACTTAGAATTTCTCCAGAGCCTCATCCGAGCACAGAATTATTATGGTAATTGACTTTGCTTGAATTTTCACTCAAACCTTTGTGTTTTAAATTTAAATCAGGCAGCTTATGCAACCGTATCAAGCAGACTCTTGGTGCGTGCACAGTGGTGCAAACATCACCTTGTACAAGACATTGTTGACATGCCCAGGCCAATTAGGAGTGTCTTGGCCTATAAATTTAAGAGACTCAGTGTTAGGCGGGATGAGATAACAGGCTTTAAAAGATTATTACAAACAGAAAAGCACATTTAAGCCACCCTCTCACTGAGATTTGGGTATTGTTTGTTCCCCTTGATCCTACAGCCAAAAAATCAAATTCTGTGCATATTTGTTCCTTTATTTCACAGATACTCCCTTTTAAAAAGATAATCATGGAAAATAATACATCAAAGTTGTGTGGAGTGTAGGTGTACCATTAACCTTTTACTTTATTTTGAGGGGCTGTAGTACTTTGGTTAATACACTTAAGGTTTTTAAAACAAGAAACTCAGTAATAGAGTGATGCTGCAAGAGACTTGTACTATTGTACTGGGAATTTAAGTTTGATTTTTACTTCTTCTCATCTACAGTACAGTATGTAACTCTGTGATCTTACAGTATGTTTCTACCAATGAAAGGGATTTTAACCTTTGGAAGAAGATTCGACTTTAGTAAAACATAATTGAATTCATGGCGTGTTCCACAACAGAATAAACCTTTCAAGAGTTATTCCTTAAGGTTGAAGATACAGTACATTTGTAGCTTCTGTACCTACAGTACACTGTACGGTGTATGTCATTACAAAAAATAAGCATCCTTTTCAAACCTTTAAATTGTATAAAATATTTTGTATCTTTAAACAAATGTTTTAGTCATAAAATGTTAGGTAATATAAAAATAGTGCTTCTGCAGTTCCTTCTAGTGTATAGCTAATATTTACTGTAATTTATTTTTTGTTTGTATAAAGCACATTCCTCAGGGTGAATAAAAGTGCAGCCACTGGACTTTTAAAGCATGCTGATTCTGTGAGATCTGTATCCCTAGTTGATGAAAGCAGATTTCCTGAAGGAGAATTAGGTTACGAGTCATTGATGGCTAAAATTGCAAGCTAAGTACACATGGCAATTAAAATAACACTCATTCTTTGTACACAAATCTCTTTTAAGGAAAGCCAGTTGTGTGACTGTTTCATCATAAATGTGTTTGGAATTTATTTACAGACATTAACCATGCCTTATATTTTTTGTACAGCACTCTGTGTTACAAAATATTTTACTGTGAGCCTCAAGTGTAGTTTTCAGAATGAATAACTACAATAGATACAATGAAAGAAAACGGAAAAGTGTATTTAAGTCAAGTGACCAAAAATATAATAAAGAGCAGCATTCTGAGGTTGTTCATCCTTCATAAGCTTGTTCCTCTTGCATAGCTTAGCTTGTACTTTAAGACATGCTTTAATAGTACCATCTGTTAGTAAAGTTCTGCCTTAATGGAGCCATTTTATGTAGGTCCTGAGCTGCTTTTTGTGAATAAAATGCTCTTACATACATGTTGTAGATGGGAACTTCATAACCATGATTGCAATAGAACTGTCTACCTGTAAAAGAGGATACTAGTCATTTGATGGTGCAATGAGTCCAACTGGAACAGGATCAAGAGGCAGTATTGGTTGTGACAAAAGGCAGAATGGAACTTACTGTACTTTGCCTCGTCTCTCTCAGTTCATGCGAGGGGATTAGAGAGCTGGGTGAGGTGTGATAAAGGATTTAGTCTCCTCATTTTTAGCAGAGGTGGAGTCTGTTCTGCTGTCATTTGGAATAAAAATTTTGTTGGCTATCTGGCCTTCTAACATTAATCTTCTCTGCAGTGTAGGTGGCATTTTTGAATGGACAATAAACTGCTTTGTGCTACAGAAGAGGAGTGTATTGTTCTTGAGCAGTATAGTCTTTTTGTGAAAGCTTTATTTAGGGAGAAGTAGATGGTGTCCCATTGACAGCTTGTTGATTAATCATGCTGGACTGGATGATATGAAGAGTTTATTTTATTTTTTTTGTTGTTTTTTTGCTGTTTGAAATCATTTGAGATAATAACAGACTGTATATCAAATGAAAAAGTGGACAAGGAGAATGGTGTTGTGTGTTTAAAATCATTTGCTCAAACAGTTAGTAATTCACCAAAGGTTTTGTTTCTTTCCTAGTTGTGGAGATCACAAATTAAGAAAACTACTAATATTCCTCCTTGATTTTTAACATTTAATTGAACACAACTCTTTTTAATAAATCTATAATTATACAAAGTTGCCAGGGTTATGTGCAGCTACTGTATTCATGCAGCAGGCTTTCTGAAATGTACTATATACAGTATGAAAACATATATCAGGATGTTGAGGATGTGAGCAGCAGTGTTGTAAATTTCCCAGTAGAAATTTGCTTTTGCCTCCATCCCAACCTCCTCCCCCTTCAAAGATTCACCTTAGCTCCACAAGGGAAATGTAACACTGCCTGTAGAGCTCCTTGTCTAGGAACCAGGAACCTACTGTGCATGTTTCTTTTCATTTGCCTTAGACACATTTTTACATTTCAGTGCTATGTATTTATGTATTCCTTAATCTATTTAAATATTGTGTGTGGAAAACTCAAACACACTGCATTTCAGGTAAAAGCAATTTAAAATCTGTGATAAGTTCCATTGCGCAGGGGTGTGTGTGTGCTTGCACTGTAAAGCAGAACTTGATGAGCCCCTGGCTTTGAATGATCAAGTTCAGTTCATATGAAGGAGATTAACTGAGCATCACCTGTATCCCACATCCCCCTCTTGCTGTGCAGTGTTTTTCCTTGGTAGGTCAGCAAATTGGCAGATGATTTTAAAATTTCAATTCACCTCACCTGTTCCAGATTTATATATAATGTATAACTCTTTAAAATTCTGAAGGACTGACATTGTGCTGCAGAATGTTCAGAGTTCTGAAGTGTTTAATAAAGAATATCAAGACCTGCCTTTTAATATGCCCTTTCAGTAGTGCGTGGACTTACTTATGATAGTTTTAAGTGCTTTATATGAATTTGTTGTGTCTGAAATAAATGAAGCTTTTTATGCATTTTGCATCTATCGTCATTTTCAACACAATCATCTCTTTTAGACTCTGCACATAGTGTACTGTAGATGAACTGTATTTTCTGTAAGTGCCATTGGTTTTAAGAAGGTTAGAATCCTTGACTCCAGGGACCACTGTGCTATTCTGCATTCATGAATATAAATAGCAATATTGTTATTTTTACGTTTTTTTGTTTGTTTTGGATAATATATGGAGCTCATCGAATTCACTGCTCTTACAATGGAGTGACACTTTACCTAAAAGAAGAAATTCTCAGTACATTAAGCATTATAACAGAAGATAGCAAAATGAGATCAGTTTGTCCCATTAATCATTACAAGTTGTGCTGTTTTTTAAAATAAATATTTTAATTGTTTTGTAGATAATGTAGATAATACATTAAAACAAGGCAGCAGGGAAGTCACATCTACACCAGAGTTAGAAATCAACATTCAAAAGAATTGTAATTTTTTTAATTGCTCCAGTGAAACTGCTTTTTAAAGAAGCAGCCCGATTGTGAATCAAGCAGTGGTTTGCCTTAAAGGAGGGAAGATTAATTGCTTGTCAGTTTTAACATAAGCAGGGCTTGAGGTTATCTATCAAAAAATGTGTAAGCTTTCAAGATATGCAAAACTGTGTTTGTAGGATTGTGTTGCTTCTCCATTCATACAATTTTCTTTAATAAAAAAAATAGTAAGTAATGAGAAATATCCCAAATATGGAAAAAGAATATTCCTGTTTTGGGTCACCATAGGAATAAATTATTTTCAGACTGTTCTGAATTTAAAGCGGTTTTGTTATTATTATGGTCTTACAGTATGGGATGAAAACTTAATTTGGGATGTGGTCAGTTACAGAATACTTTGTCATATTTTCCCCCTCAGAGGACTAATGCTAACTGAAAGTAATGCTCATATTCTTGTTATTATTTACAATAACATCAACATCTGCAACAACAATAATAACAACAATACTTAGGTTTATATAGGACTTTTCATCCCAAAGGACAGTACAGCAAAATATAATATTAACTTTAGTTAAATTTCTCTCAAGTGGGTACTGATCAAATTCATTTTCTGATTTTCTGGTTGTTATTATTAATACATTATTAATAGAATACTACAATAGTACAGAGTATTGTTCAGCAAGCATGGTTAGAATACACCATATGTTTATAGTGCTGTAAAAGCTTTGCTGATAGCTCTTTTTGTGGTCAGTTAAATTGAGTGCTATTAAAAATTATGGCAATGGTATGCTTGCTCCTTTTATATACTGTATATGAGATACTTTGGCCTTCAGAACTGCTTTTCTGTGTGCTCCAAAAATGCAACTGCCATGCCTCTAACATCACTTTCTCATCTTCCCAAACGTGGCTTTCCTACATGGGTGAAATTATCCCTTTGTTTTTAGGATTTAGAGGGTGTTTCACAAGAGCTCAGTTGCTGTCTGCTGCCATTTAAAATCCACAGTCCTGGAGAGACATGGGTGAGCTCTTGCTTTTGAGAGGTTTGTCAAAGTAATTATGTATTTTCCTTAAACCTTTTGTCTCCTAGGTAACAGCATCTTACATTCAGCTGCAGACAGTGTGACCAGTGCAGTACAGAAAGCGAGTCAGGCCCTGAACGAGCGCGGGGAGAGATTAGGGCGAGCAGAAGAGAAGACGGGCGATATGATGAACAGTGCCCAGCAGTTTGCAGAAACGGCACATAAGGTGAGACCCTTTTTTATAACTTTCAATTCCTTATTCTAGTTTTCCAAGTGGTGTGGGAAAGCCGTTTCAATGCAGTAACACTCATTTTTCTCCTTACATCACGCAGAATAAAGGTAAGAAAATGACAGAAGGCATCACAAGTTTCTTTCCCTAAGTGAAGATCGTCTTCTTCACTCTGAAAGTCTTGCATCCCACAGCTCTTGTTATAAAGCAATTGTTCTTCAACCCCGATGATAAAATAGCCTCCCCAGCTGTAACAGATTATGAATTTGTTCACTTATTACATATTGTTAAATAAAGAATATACCACAGATTACTTTCATATTAAACCAATTACTTGCCTTTGAAAACATTGAAAATTATTTCTTCCCCTTTGCCTTCCATTCATATCTTAGACACAATTTATTTGTAATCCGTAAAGATTGTGTTGTCTCTGTTGTACTATTTTTAGTAAATGTCTTGCAGTATTCATAGCAGTTTTAAAGCGTCTGGTGATGTTGCATCTCTTCAATGATGGTATTTAATTTGGCTGGAACATTTTTTGACACTAGCCACTGGTACTCAGCACTTTCTTGCTAAGGTCAGTGGAGCTGCTGAGCTTGGTATAAACAGGATGTCATGGGAAATAAGATGTGGCATCCCATTTGAGGATTAATTTCCAGCCTGTAATGAATTGTGAACTTGCGATCTTAAGATAATTAGGACCAGCCTGCTACCTGGTTGTGTTACTTGGTAGTCAGGACTGGCTTAGCAGTCTGCTAATTTGAGTTGCTTGTTTTCTTTGGGTAAGCTGCCTGTTTTTGTCATATCAAGCAAATCTGTTTTCAACACTCAGGATAGGTTTAAAAGCAAGGACACTGCTAAGCAAGAGAAAGTGAAGCTGTAAGGTGTGATTTTGGTCTTGAAGTGTTAGGCGTCTGATCTTATAGATTGAATGCCTGGAGTAGTCTCTACATCAGCAGTTGCATGCCCTGAGAATTGATATTTGAGAGATCCGAGCATATAGGCTGTCTTTCTCTCACCGACATTTTCAAACATTGAAGTGTGATGTAGTGGAAGCGTTAATCCGTCTTAAAGAAGGATACCTGTTCATTGTCATTTCCAAAAATATTGCTGTAGTGTTTCTTCTTTTCATTTTTAATAGCAAATCTTGCATTTTGTCGTTTTCTTTCTGTAAAGTTACATAAGAATAATAATAAAATAGCTGTAATAAAATAATTCTGTAATAAAATAGCTTACAAACGGTTTCTTTGGAGAAATACATGCACAAAATTTCCACCTACATAGTTTATTTTTAAATGGGACAGACAGCACAATCTTTAAACTCATGGAAGGTTTGTTGTTCTGCTTCACAACAGCATTTAAAAATATCATTAAGATATGCCGATTCATTGTGTAATATCCAAAACTGATCATTTTTCTTTTGATAATTATCTTTAGATTTTATATTGTAGTTGATAAAAACATGGTATCTGCATACCTCTCATATGTTTCAAAAACTGTAATGAGTAGTGACACACATCACAATTCTTCAGTTTGTTACAGAGGTTTTGAGATAATCTGGGTAATACACCAATGGTCAACAGTGAATAATTGACTTAGTTTGGGAGACAAGCTGCATCTGTTATTTCTTGCAAGAAAAAAAGAATGGCCGAAGAGACTGAAATCTTGATTTTGCTTAATTTCTTTTATGGCCAATTTCTAATTTCTTGGTCATTATCTTCCTTGTGGACACACTGTCCATGCCATTTTTATTTAAACCATTGTAGATAATGATTAAAAACAAAAGACCTGTCCATTTCATTTTCAAATGTTATATTCCCTTTAAATGTATGTAGTGGATATATTTTTAATGGACATCATAACAGGATAGGTTTGCTTGTAGTATCTAGTTTTCTTTCGGATATCTTTGCATCATAATTCTTTTGGAACCCTGCCTGCATCAAAAGTATCTCCGGTATAGTTGAGCTGTTCCAGTCAAGCACATCCAACTCATGCTGTTAAGACAAATCTGTTTTCTGAAAAATTATGCAATTAACATATTTTGGTTTCTGCTTAGCTGAAAATGTCTTGTACTGTAATATTTAGGGTCTTTTTTCATATAAGAATATGTAAGATGTTGATGTTTAAAATTGCCTTTCTTTGAATCTCAGGGTGTATATGGAAAATAAAAGAACATTTGTTGTTTCTTAATTGTTTTTGTTCTAAGTCATAAATTATAAAAAAAAAATACATACAGTCACAGCCATGGAAGAATGTGTGTCTCATATTAAGTTGGTTTCTATAGTGTTCTGTGCTTAAAAGGGAACTGCAGTCACAATTTCTCAAACCAGTTATTAAATCTCGGTAACAAAAACATAATAGACAGTATACAGTAGCAAAATTGGACAAATTCTGAATTTACTGAGCACAAAATCATGAACTTTGCAAAAGTACTGTAATGTCACCGAGAGTTTGTGTGAATTGAGACATAAAACCGGCCCTTCCTGCTCACTAGTGACCTTAATGACTCATGTAATATGATGTCCAAGCGCATAAACACAGGTTGTGTAGCAGACATTTCACCACAGAAATGTTATCTCTGCATTCATATCATATTAGAACAAGTAAGTAGTATTTGTCGGCAAAACCGTCTCAAAGTCAGATTAAAAGAGATGCATTGATAAGCCTGCTTGTTTACAATGTAATAGGGCCTTTTCACATCACTGGATGTTTTGTTGCTTCATTCTGAATCGCAGACAATGACGGCAATATGGCGCTGCGCATACCTGGAAATTGTTTATTTTGTGATGTATTTTGGAGGTTTTACACATTACCGTGTACATTTTACTTTGATTGTAGTTTACACTCATCAATGCCGATTCTCTCTAACTCTGAAATATAAAAATAGCATTGCAGTTCCCCTTTAACTGCAAAACAACTCAAGCAAACACATCGTGAGTCTTGCAGGATAATTATGTCTTATGTGAAAAACACAAATTGATTTGCACAAGCCTGTTTGTAACTGAAATCCTTGCCCCAGGAAATGCAAATATTGTTTTGGTAAATGGTTTTAAGAAAAGACACAAAAGTCAGATCACCTGAGCTATTAAACATTTACTGTAATTTAGCCAAAAATTGCCCTGATTTATTCGTTGCTTCCCCTTAGCAGATAATGTTTTAACCTGAAAACATGCAGTACAGAACCTTAAAGAATAAGTTGGAGAATATAATTGGTTTTTCTTCTACAGTTCATTCTCCAGAATGAAAGGTAGCAAAAATAGAATACATAATTGTCTTATCAATCAGATTTACTCAGGACCAGAAGCTTTGTCAGCCTTAGGGTTAAACCTTTCACTTTATTATTTGAAATCTGTGACATTGATTGGCGGAGGAATAAAAACCCAGCATACTGACATGTATGTTGCCCAAATTCCAAAGTTGAAGTTTATTCTAATTTGAATGTGGGAATGTGTGCTTTACAGTGTGTGCTTTACTAAGATCAGCCGAACAAATCTGAAGAAGATAAATTAGTGGTACAAGTCATGTTTCCAAACAAGCAGATGATGAGCAATGAAAAGTGGGGCTGTAGCATGTGAGGAGCATGTTTGAAGCAGGGCTTAATGTAATGATACCAACCACATTCCAAATGAATTGATGCAGTGGTTGGGCACCCAATTTATGCAAGGTCCCCATTGTGTCATTTGCTAACTCTCCAGTTGATAGAATCATGCCTACCAAGTTTGGGGTTAATTGGCCAAACAGTTTTAAAGAAGAGCTGTTAGCACGGCACGTCTTGCTTGGAAGGTGAGATACTGTGTGGGCATATGGTGAATTGCTGCCACCCGTGTGGTTCAGTTATGAGATGGCACTGTTTAGCTTGGTAATTCGTAAAAGAATGCCAGTATTGTGGTTGACCCTGAGTTTTGTCAGAGATAATGGCTTACCTGTCCCTGTTTACCTACCTAGTATGATGTTGTCAGGCTGCATAGTCTCTGAACTTGAGCAATTTCAAGTGGGAAGAAAATTAATCCTAAATAAAATAATTCTGTTTGTTTAAGTGGCGGGTTTGTGTGTTGGTCTACCATCAACAAAGGATGAATCATCCCATCTTTTTCATGTTTGTACTTTTTATATTTTGTAGATTTTGATTTTATATAAAGGTAAGCTTGAAGTTCACTGCCATAAAATGAGAAATTTCAGATCCCTGCTGACAGATTAAGCCTTTAATATCTAATATTGCTGAAGAGAGCAACACTATACTGTAGGTCTATTATCTATGGTACTGTTGCCCCCATTTGATCATTTTAGGAATTGCTATAAATATTTTATTTACAGAACTGTGGCAATAAAGGAGATGACAGTGTATTAAATTGGTGGTCTTGCTCATGCCCTTTCTTAAAACACCTTTACTTTTTTTACCCAAGTGACACAGATATTTTGAAGATGCCCTCTATTGCTTTTCTAGTTTGTTTTGAAGTTTAGACAGAGAGATTGCGGATAAAAGGCAATTTAAAAAAGGGTGTACTTAAAGAAAATTATATGCAGCTGTGATGGCCTTTTTACTTTGAAGTGGTACCTGTCTCTGCCATGTGATGCCTGACATTTCATTATTAATGTTCTTTTTTGAAAGCAAGGATTTCATTGCATCTATATCTTAAATCCAAGTCTTTGACCATTAGCCTTTTGTCTTCTTCTTGAAATCGATACTCTTTTAAGTCCTTTTTTGCTTTGTATTTTTGCTTTGTATTAACTTTTCCCAGACCTTAAAATAATGTGCTGCTGCTATTCTTAATGAATTGTGCTCTCTTTTTCTGCATTTTTTTTTTCAGCTTGCCATGAAGCACAAATGTTGAAACCGTTGCCAAATTCTGAGGGATCTGCCCTGGGCGAAATGCACAGACCTTCTAGGACGCATTTCAGAATTTAGCCTCTTTTTTTCCTGTCTTTGTTATTTGCGTTGCGTTGTTGGACATTCAGTGTTAAAAGTAAAGATGTGTTCCAGATGAAACAAAGAAGAGTAAGCGGGCAGAAAAAAAGAGCAAATCTGCAACTTTGGTCACTTCTCCATCAATCTGGAAGTCGTCATAAGAACAGGAGCTGCAGCAGCTCTACAGAGTGGACAGACTCTCCCTTACTTTCATCCATATGGTAGCAAAAGAAATCAGCCCTTCAAGATAAAGTCTATAAGCCAGTGGAATGGCTAGGGTTCTAACGTGATAAAGACAATCTAATTTGCTTACATCATTACCAGAAACACTAGGACCTTTACTCACCAGCCGGGCAGTGTGCCTTCCACTTTCTACAATAGTCCATTGGAAACATTTTGATTATAAATTTAGTTTTAAGTGGTTTGGCTCTTAATATTAGGAGCTTCTTCCAGACTGCCTGACTTAGATCAGATGAGAAGTATTTATTCGTCAGTCAGTCCATTTGTAGCAGTTCTGCTTCTGGAAAAAGGAGAAAAGTCAAAATGGAAAAGAAAAAGGTGGTCATTGATGTGTTAGCATGACCATGTTTATGAACATGTGCATGGCTTCTGTAATCCAAGGGCAATGTTATCTTGGTTGAGAAGCCAAGTTTTTGGTTCAAAAGCCCACTCAGCTTTCTGTATTTTATGTCTTTAGTAAAGGATCTGGAAAACTATTAGGATTTACAGCAATAAAATAATCTTTCCCTGTGACTATCAAAATATCTATGGTCAAATACTGTACATTTTCTCATGCTAAATAAGACAGCTTAAGCACTAAAACTATTCCATTTACAGTAGTGAACTTGAAAAAACTTGAATTTGGATTCTTACAAGTGATTTGCCTCACTTTAGAGGTCACAAGACTGTTCCTAAATTTTTAGCATATTTTTTTTTAATGAGTGAAATGAAGGATTTTCTAAATATAATGACTCTAGAGCCATGTAAGAAAGTAATCACAGAATGGCTAAATGTACAGTCTTTTTAATTCTATAATTTTTAGAAAGTTTTAAAAAAGGAATTTTTAAAACACCTTTTTTTCATAGTGAAGGCCAACATGGAAAAGTAATCCACAAGTTCAAATTAAACTTTTGTGTGGCTGATATTTTCCTAGTTTTAGTTGGAAGTCACTTGTGAGTCCCTTAAGCACCATTGAGTTGAGTTAAATGTTTAGCATAGCAGTAATTTTATAATATTTATATACAGTTAGTTTTCTGCACAAAGTAAACATGTGAACATAAGAAATGCATTTGCTCTAATGTGTATCTTTTTTGTAGTAATGTGACATGGATGTATTTTTTCTCTTTGTTTCACCTCAAGTCTTTGGAGTGCCAATTTCATTCTTTGTTGTACTGAATCAGATGTATGACCAAATCCATTGAATCATATTTTTGTAAAGAGACCTACAGTACTATACCATCCTGTGTCTCTCATATTTAAAGCACTTCATTCCATAGTTTGCTTCATAAGGTCATTATCAATTGTTATTAATAGTGTCATACAGTGTTACTCTAAGTATTCATGTTCGCAGTGGAATAAAAGATCATAAGATGTCTCACAAACACAAACACACATATACACACAGTATATCAAACACACTGTATTTGACTGATTGTGCCAGTCTGGGTGATCATCTCAAATCTAGACAATGTAGAATTTGAAAGATGACATTTTATTTACATAAGACAACAGGCTTCTGAACTGAATGTATCCTTTTGCAGAGCAGAAGAGCATTGTTTAGCACCCTGTCAAGTTCAAAATAACATTTTAAAGTTTTAAATGTTTATGAAAACTGTCCCCATTGTGCTTTTATTAATTTTTTTAAACTTTTTTTGCTTTATTTGTATTTAATATGCAACCCTTTTCCCTTAATAAGACCTAAAGTGCTCAAGAGCTATGAATTCCTTTTCCAATTATACATTTGGCAGAAGACCTACAATGTATTGAAGCTTTTCCTTGGATTTAAGTAAATCATTCTTGTGATTTACTTGTTCTGAAACATGAGCAATTTTGTCCACAATGATCTCAGATTATTCTGGCAATTAGCTGAATCCCATTTTCCGAATTAGCTGAAGAATACGTTTCTAACATATTGGCATGGTGGTTAGTGCAGATACCTCACACCTGGGGCACATTCTGTGTGAAGTTCGCAAGTTCTCCTCAAGTTTTCTCTAGGTGCTTCAATTTCCTTTAAATTGTCCCTGTGTGTACCTCTCAATGGATAAGCGTTCCTTCCAGAGTTTAGTCCTGTCTAGCATTCATTCCTACTTACAGTAGTTGCAACCCTTACTAGGAATAAAACTCTCCAGTAATGCATAAATATACTCCTGTTTTGTTTCCACTCCTCTGAAGACATTTTTTCCAATATTTGACTAATCATAGATTATGATGCAAGAATATTATCACTGCTGTTTTATTTTTCTAAAACAAACCCCCCTCTTCCCAAATATTTTCTAACCATAAAGCAAACTACTTAATACTCCCACATACAGTAGTTCAAACATCTAAGTTCAGTGCATTGTTTTTGAGGCTTTTCAGGGCATCCTGTGAGCATGTGCCTCTTTAATGTGGGTTTTTAAGCAGATAATTCCTGCTTTGTGAGAATTTAACTTAACATGTGCACTGTAATTCTTTTTTTCTGTGAAGTACAGGTATTTTTGTCAAGCACAGAATGCTTAAATGCACTTTTTTATTAGAAACAAAGCTTTAGGATTGCAGATGCTGTGGATCTGAACCAAGTCAGGCTACATACAGTACAGTACAGTACAGTATATTCTCATTCCACTACATTCTGAAAAACAATTTGTCAGTTAGTGCTTATCAATTAGAACAAAAAACATTTACCAACAGTTTTCTTTTTGTCTGATTTCTCTCTTAACCTGGTCTTCTCAGATATTAAAGAAAATTAATACACAGTATGGTATTAACCCTAAAGTATCCTCATTAGCACAGCTCTGTTTGAATAACCATTGGCTAATGAAAATCTGAATTGTATTAAAGTATGGTCGGCATAATGTACTGTATATTTTATTTGATATTGCTTTCTATGTTGCAATAGTACAGAATTTGACTGAACCTTGGCAGACGGTTGATGTCTGAGTAATCAGGCTGAAGAAATAAGCTGAATAGACTGGGCCAAAAGATTTACCGCTCTTTCCATGCACTGCACTGTTGTGATTTTTTTCCTCATCTTTGGACCATATCTTCCCCTGCTCTGAAAAGAATCATTTAAGCTCCTTAGAGATAATGTACTTTCCTTCAATGCAGTAGTATCTTCCTTTGAATAAAGTAATTTGCAACATTCCATTAACTTCCACTAAGTTGTCCCAAGCATTTCCCAAAGATTGGACAATGTACTACTACTACTGTGCACATGTTGCCCTTTGTGCAGATACTGGATAGGTGATCTTAGAATTTCTACTGTTTATTCCTCTTATTTTAATTATTTATATAGGATTACTTTGTGTAGAAAGCTAATGACAGATGTTTAATGCAGTGCTTTATTCTGCAGTCTTGCCTTTATTGCTGTGCACTAACAAAGATTCTAAATCATTAAGTGTCTGCCACTGTTACCATAAATGTTTCAGTAAAATTCCTTTCCATGGAGAAACTTATAAAAGGTAAGGGTAGTTTCCAATTATCTGTCTTAGCCTCCCTCCTTAGTTTCTGGTGATTGTTTCTTACAGGTTCTTTGTGCTGTTTTCTTGATTGGGTAGAAAGTGTAAATGTCATGATTCATCTTTATATACTGTATGGTGCCATGTAAAAAAAAACAGATCTTACGACCTTTTTATTTTCATTCTAAATGTATGTTATCCAATATTATGTACAGTATACACATTACACACAGGTAACAGATGTTAAGTGCAATGATTATAAGTCAGTGCCTTTTATTACAAAAGAACACACCTAAACACTCAGATCCATATAATTCACATATATAAACTTGGAAAATGCTTTTGTTTATATATAAAATGTTCTAAAATAATGTAAAATAATGTATGGGGTGTATTAAACCAGTGTATTTTATTTCTATGAAACATGAAGGTCTTTCCACAAACCAAAATAGAAAGACGTTCTTTCTATTAATGCAATCGTGCATTAGATATACATTCTACAGTTATGCAAATATGCAGTATATACAGTACCATCGTAATATAACATACTGTAGTAAACAGAGAAAAACCTTTGCTATACTGTACAAGTAATATACTGTATGAGCTTAATTGAAACATGAATACACAGGCAATAAATAACAGAAGTACATAAAAAACATGCTAATAGATTACAGTAGATAAATTGGAAAAATATAAAACAAAACTACATATTCATGTGATGTGTAGAAAATTGTCTAAAAATCATTTTTAAAAATCAAGATTTGAGTATAGTGCTTCAGTAACATCATGGTATTAGCATTTGAACATTTCTCAGAGTACTATCAAAGTAAACTTGTGAAGTGTCCCTTGGTGTCCTTGATGCTAAGGTTTGATTTTTTTCTGTGGTTTGAAGGAGCAAAGGCCAATGTTATTCCTGTTTAGCCTGTTATTAATTATTTTTACACTAAGAAGTTTCACAGTGTACAGTAATATTACTCAAGTGTATTGTGTGTTTTAGAAAAACACTCGACAAATTAATTCTTCTGCCCTGCAGAAATCATAAATTGCCGTTTCTGAAAATACTGCTGAATTATCAGAATATCAACACTGGAATCATTTCTGTGATTTATCCAGATGGAGCCACAAATCTGGTTTCAGCATTTTCTTTTGTTTCTGAGGAAGTATGTACAGTGATTGGGATTCAGCAGAATTTTCTGCATAAAGGCAAGACATACAGTACACAGTGTTTTTTCCATGAAAACTTTCATTAGTTGTTGTTTTAAAATGAACAAAAAGCACTGAGTTGATAATTTCATATATAACACTCCCATCTCTCCTTGTAGTGTCATGAATATTGTAATGGTAGACAAATGATATTGTACTATATGTTGGAAGTTATCTAGTGAGTAGAAATGACATTATAATCACTCCTTCTGTTTACGGTAACAAAGAAGGCATTTAACGGCTAGAACTCATTTAATTAACGTTTTTGGCTATTAAGGACTTAATGAAGGCCATTTGAGGACCAGAGCTGTGATCTACTGCTTTCATGTAGCTTTTCAGTTTCCTTGTGTGCTAGGAGCTTAAATTGAAACTGCACTGTCACATTTCCAGTCTTTTTCTATTCATGTAATAGAAAACTCTACATAAAAAGATATTGCAGTGTTCTGCAGTATTCTGTAACATTTTCACAAAGTAAAATTTTGATTTTTTCCCAGAGCCTACATGTGTTAACTTCTTTGTAGTTAACACATTACATTTAATGGGACCACCTGGGTTTATTTTAATAATTAGTTTATTTATTTTAGAGACTCCAATATAATCTAAAATATTTTTTCTGAGTTTGTATTCTAAACACTTCTAAAGTGTCACAGCACTACAGCATGCACAGCGCAGAACCATTGTTTGTTGTGAAATAATAATCTGAATGTGCTATTCTCTGTTTTTAACACTAGATGGAAACCTTGTTTTTATATTTGCAGTGAAGTAACTTGCAGATATTTTCATTGTTATTACAGCAACCTATTCAGCCATTTGCATAAGTTGCAAATAAATATTACTTTTCCATGGATCATATGATACCATAGCATATAAAAACCTACATTTTGAAATTATTGTAATGTATACATAAAGAGTAGAACTATAAAAAACAGGACAAACTATAAAAAAACAAGAAAAAAATATTTGGGCCAGAAGCTTTGACCTTCCAAACCTTTAATATTGAGAGCATGTAACTTATTAGTAATATTGTGTAAACTATAAGGTTTTGAGCCTAATGTATAATTAAATTATTGAACCAAATTTGCATTTTGCCAAAAATATACACACAGTCCTCAAATCCCATGTTTTTTAAAAATCAGTTTATTGTCATTACCATTGCAACATCATATTTGCATTGTCATTTTGGTCATATAAAGAATGAAGCTCTATTGCATAGGTGTCACAATTCAAGATGTGGCTAGCTTGCTTCTTAAAACAAAAGCTTGCAGTGAACTGGGTATAATGAAGACAATGTGTTCTTGTGAAATCATAAGGGACAGTAGCAGTAGTATTACGATACATGTTTCACATGTTAGGTATTGAACAATAAAAGCTACAGTAATTCAGGTTTTTGTTTCTTATGAAAGAATGTATTTGTATAATGTCAAGTTCAACTTGTTTAATCATTCTTTATATTGTATTTCTGTAAGAAATAATAAAAACAATAGGTAGAATTAGACTTGAACAATAACAAATATAAAAGTATACTTAATGCCAACATTGTAATACTGCTGGTGTGTTTCTGTTGTAATTAATTGCTGGAGATATGCACATGGCTGTGTGCTGTACAATTAGTCTGTGCCGTTCTGTGAGATAAGTAGGGCACTTGTGGCAAATTTTAGGTCCTTATTAAACATTGTAATTATGTGGCACATTCTTTGTGGCTTTTTTCTTTTACCCTCTGAGGTTTTATGGTTCTTAGACGTATTTAGAAATACAGTATTGTGGAGTTTCACAAATTTTGAACCTTCGGTAATAATAAACAGATGCCCTGATGATTTTACTGATGGGCTTTAGCTAGTTTCCTGTAAACTCTTCATTTCGTTATTCTTTATATGAAATTATTTTTACTTTTTTTGTCAATTTACTTTTTTCACCCAGTTTTTTCTCCTTTATGTTCTTAACAGTTCTATAGACATCTTGTACAGAAATTCTAGCCATTTTTAAGTGAACAGTTAATCAGATAGCTCTGTATTGAGTACTACAAAAAGCATTTCAGTTTTAAGCATGTGTAGAGAAGGACAAATGAGGTTAGTGACAACAATGAATCAATTAGATTTGATTGATAAATGTGATGGATTAACACTCCATTTCGTATTGGCTGTTCATGTACAGTATTTTACTTTGAGTTGTTTGGATGATATTTCTAACGATTCTCATCAATATAAATTAAACATTACTAAATTACTTTGCTTGGTTTCTTCTTACTCAGACTGCTAAAAGCAGTATTGATAACAGTTGCTATTGTAGGAAGCAGAACTGAATGCTTTTGCGCAAAATGTTGATGCATACAACACACATACAGTATAATGTAACTTATGTGCCTATGCGCAGCAGTGCATGCATTTTTAATTCCTTTTCAAAAACAGTATTCTTCCTTGATATATTCTTGAGATATGGCAATTATGACTGAAAATTGTGCATTTTTTGCTGTCAATTTCAATAGGGGTTTCTGAATTACTTTTTTTAAATGTACACTGTGCAGTATGTAGCGTATTTGTAGTTTTTGTGCCAACAGTTCCAGATCTTTTGATTGTAATGTTTCTGTACACTCACTGGATGCACCAAGCATGGATTTTAAGCCCACTCAAAAGTGGGTTCTTTTACCAGGTTTCACACCTGTATTTGGCCAGCTGACAAGAAACCACTGTTTAAAAGTCAACATGGCAGTGGCTCAGGGTGAGTATGAAGGATGACAGTCGTAATTTTATTGTTACTATTTGTCCTGGGTGGTTTATGAAAATATACTGAAAAAAACAAAATCATCACTATTACAATGCTGCTTATTTATTATTTATTAATATTTTTATATATTTATTATGCTGGGTAATTTCAGGAATATCTTGTTGTTTGACAAAACATTCATACTATTTAAACCTAAGATTTATGCTTTTTTAAAATAATTTTACCAATTGTCAAAGACGATGAAAGCCCTTTTAACTCAAAATGTAAGATTAGGTCACTGACTTAGGTGAACAATTGTTTTTTCTTTTAGAATGTCCATGAATACCTAAGAAAAATTAGTGAATTTGTCTTTTCTGAAACAAGACACATTGCTACCATATTTCACCCCAAGGAAGCAAGCATTGGAACGTTTCTCAGATATTGATGTAATGCCAGATATTGATTGATTTTGCTTGTTTTCTACTACACAGCTGTCTTTAAAACATAATGTAAGTGTACATTTTTTTTCTCCTTCATTCTGTATCGTTTCCTAATTGAAACTGGAAATGAAGTCAAGTAGCAACTTTTCATCAGTATAAGTTAATTTTGCTTTTCAAAGATTTCTAATTAGGAGAATGGATCTGCTGGACAGCAAGATTTCACTGAACTTGAGCAACACATTTTGCAGCTGTAAGCAAAGACACAGTTGTTCTCTCCAGAGTACAAGAAAGATCCATTGATTTTCTGCTTAGTCTGCTTTTTAGAACCATTGCCACAACTCATTGTGAAGCTCACCTATCAATGGGGTTAATACCTGATTTCATTTATTTTAAAATCTAATTTTTCCGATAATTGAAGAGCTATGGAAATGGAAACGGCTCACTCCACTAAATTCCTGATGATCCAGAATGAAAGATTAATTAGAAAGAAGATTACACACCTACCTGTATGGGGCTGGGAGGCCATGCACAGTTGCGACGAAAAAACTGCAAAATGGATTAAAAATCAAATTCTGTGAAACAGGACAGTAAAATCAGGAAAAGCTACTTCTTGTATTTATTTTTTTTTCTTTTTTTCATTAACAGGTCTCAACTTCTTCTGCTGTAATCCATACAATAAATTGATCTTTTTTAAAATAAAGCATTTGAAGGAAAACGGAAAAATAGGTTATTTTGGGCTATCCAGGATTTATTCAGTGTCAAAGTAAACAATTTCAAGTATTCAGTGTCAAACATGTTCAGTACCTACAAAATTAGCTTTTTTGTTGTGACCTCCTATAATGTTTTAATTATTTGATGAATAAGCAATTCTCGATACAGTATATTTTAATCTTTTGTGTTTCCAAGTTGATGAGATTTCATACCATGAATGTTTACAGTTGTAGTCAAGTTTAAATTTAGAGGAAAAAAAACCTTTAGCTTATCATAAAGTGTGACCTGCTTTTTATTGCTCTTTCCTTCATAATGCATACAGGAAGGAGAGACCTTTTCCACAAATATGTGGCATACAGTATTCTGTCATTTGAAACATCACCTTTATATCCACAAACATCATGTAGCAGCCAACCTACCACTTTTCTTTTAAAATATAGTTTTAGTTAGCAAATATGACATTAATAATTCCATACACTTACATAGAGCTTTTCTGGACACTCCAATCAAAGTGCTTTACAGGTAATGGGGACTCCCCTCCACCACCACCAATGTGCAGCATCCACCTGGATGATGTGACGGCAGCCATAGTGCGCCAGATCACTCACCACACCCCAGCTCTCAGTGGGGAGGAGAACAGAGTGATGAAGCCAATTCATAGATGGGGATTATTAGGAGGTCAAGACTAGTAAAGGCCATTGGGAAATTTGGCCAGGTCGTCAGGGTAACACCCCTACTCTTTTCGAGAAACGCGCTGGGATTTTTAATGACCACAGAGAGTCAGGACCTCAGTTTTACATCTCATCTGAAGGACGGTGCCCTTTTACAGTGTAGTGTCCCTGTCACTGTCCTGGGGCATAAGGACTCACACAGAGCACAGGTTGAGCACCCCCTACTGGCCCCTCTAATACATCTTCTAGCAGCAACCTTAGTTTTCCCCAGGAGGTCTCCTATCCAGGTACTGACCAGGCTTAGCTTTAGTGGGCTGCCGATTGTGAGTTCCAGGATGATACGGTTGCTGGCAATGAATAGCATATGAGAGAATAACATATAATTTTATTTAGTATGTATAGTATATGGCATTGGGCAGCATAGTGGCATGTTTGGAGCTGCTGCCTCACAGTTCTAAGGGTGTTTGTTTCCAACCTTGGGTCTCTGTTTTTGTGTGCAGTAGTTTGTATCTTTGCATGTTGATTAGCAGCTCTGAATTCCCTGCTTCTGTGACCCAGTGATGGACTGAGCTCTCAACTCTTAATTGTGCCCTGAGCTTATAGCACCCTCGCCAGGATAAGTGACTTATTGATAATGGATGGCCCGGAGATTTTCTAATTCCCTTTTTAATTTGGAAATTGCTGGAAATAATTCTGCTCTTGAATTATGCATGTGCTGGGTGTATACTGTTGTATAATTGTATTCATGCTGATGAGAAATGTCTCCGACTAATGATACACACAAGGAAAGTTTAAAAATCACTGTGTATATATAGTATGTGATTCTAGAAGAAATGTATAGGACAATTGATTTTTGTAATCAAAATAACCAAAAAAAAAAACATTTTTACAAGTTCGCATAGTGCCGTTATCAGTAACACTTCAGATAAAATATAATCGCCAGTGTGTATCAACTCAGAGTAAAATTATTTTATGGTTATTATGATTAAACACGTTGGGCCCCACTGAATAAAAGGGTAATTAATCAGCTTGAATACTATCTAAATCAAGAATAAGCCTTGTCAGAATTTGTTCTCCAATACACAAACAAATGTTTTATACATTTTTAAAAAATGATCCTATGTTTTGTGTATAAGGTCTTTTTTACTGGATAAAAGAGATAGGATAAAATGTTTTAAATGCTTGAATTGCCAGTTGTTTTGAAAGTTTTTACTTTCTTCTTGGAGTTATCTTTTTGATTGTAGAGCTGTCAGTTCATTTGCTCGTAGTACTATTAACTGCAGTTCTCGCCTCTTGGTCACGACACTACAACCACAAGAGGGCGCCAAGTCACCTGGGACGAGGATGGTTTTATTTCCCCAGTCTTTAAACCTGTTCTTGGACATAAAGATCGTTTGCGTTATATGGAACTATATAGCAGTTACGAAAAAGACATCCTCAGCTTAATATTTGAATTTATAAAGAGAGGTAGAACTTATAATCAAGGAGATCAAATCCAAGGAATAAGAAGGCTAAAACTATAGACTATAGACTAAAAAAAAAGGAAAATATTTTTTAAGCATTAATAGTGGGATAGAGCATTAGTGTTAGTTCCACATTTTGAAAAACATCCAAGTCAAAATTAAATCTTTAATGTACAGTGTGAATTAATGTCTCTCTTTTATCCACTCCTTTATCTCCTTTATACATTTTGACTGAAGATATGTAATCTTGGTAAATAAGGTTATGCTGGAAATTGCTTATTAATTTTACTGCAGTACAATATTCCTTGATTCCTCTAACAAAGGATAATATTGAACAACAGTTCCCCAACACAAAAGATTTTTAATACATTTCTATAATGTAGTGGTCTCAGAAAAAATGGGCCAATCAATTGTTGGTTGAAGTTGCTGTTTTGGTTTAAATATTGATCTTGAGAAAAAGACTGTGTTGTTTGTGCTTAATTGTTGTATTCTTTACAGAAAATGCAGACATGTTTAAATATGCCATGGGGCCTTAGATATTTAGAATAGAAATGTGTACAATTAGTTTTCCCTGACGGTGAGGTTGGAATGGTCAATTAATTAATGAAACCCATGGGACCACATTTTGAAAGAAAGTAATGAGATTTCATCCATTTCTACCTAATGAGGAGGTAAAGATGCCTCTTTTAACACTCAAAGTAATGCCCCATGTCATTTCTGATGGTTGATCATCTTAGAATGCAAAACACCCCAGGGGATCTAACAACTATTAATTTATTTTAAGCACACAGCACAGTTTTCCATGGTGCCACCTCACTTGCGTTAATGAAAGACTAACTTCCGACGCTCGTTTTTTTTTTTTACCGAGGTGAATTTGTATTGAAGTGACAAGGGCCCCTGAAGTATTTTCTCTCACCCAGTAAGGCATTAAGGAAAATGAAGCTTGTGCTGAGATTGAAAGGAAAAAAAAAATAGAATTGAGGCTTTTTAAAGTAAAGAAAACGTAATCAAGGGTGGCGCGGCACTACAGCCTCACAGCTCTTGAGTCCTGGGTTTGATTTTTCTTCTCTGGGGTTTGCGTGTTCTTTTAGATCTACTACTCCAGGCTCTCTGCTTTTCTCCCGCATCTCAAAGACATGCTGGCGAAGTCAGAGTGCCTTTCTCCATCATGAGTTTGCAATGGGCTGGCTTCCATCCAGAGAAAGAGCAGACACGCGTTCTCAGCTCCACTTTGCGCCTTTTGTTTCTGCCATAGAGTCCAGGTTGAGGGCTCCCTTTCCAGGAGAACCACTTTCTGATGATGGATAAATAAATGAAAGTTCCATCAAAGTACTGAGACTTGGGCAGATGTGGTGATATTAGACGTGCAGAGCAGGTGCTCTACCAAATGAGGATCCAAAGTATTTCATGCATTTTATTTCCGTAGTAGCAGAGTGTCGGCAGTTCAGATGTAGCACATTACTATCATTTTATATCTTCTATTATACATTCTTTTTCAAGAATTGTTTTTGGAGCAGCTGTAGAGTTTCCCTATAGTGAATTATTTTTTTCCTAAATCTAAAAAAATAACCTGAAAAGCAAAGGATGGAGTATATCAAAGTGGTAGCGGAAGCAATTTGACTGTGGTGACTAATGCAAGATAAGCTTCTCATAAAAATCCTTTTCATTTAATTATCTGCATGGCTTGTTACCCTGGGACCTTACGAAGTTAAGCCACCACTGAAATGACCTAATTCTGTATTGTATGGCAGATAAGCTGTTTGTTCCCAATAAAATCACCTGCAACCTGATATGATCTCGTTATTAGTTTGATACGGGCAGCAGTTGAGGGAAAGTACTGACAAACAGGCATACTGTAAATAGAAATATTTCAATCTTCTCTGTGTTGGCGTTGTGAATAGAATGACAAAAGCAGACACTCCTAAAGGAAGACCAAGCAGTAAATTAGCCATACTTCAAGAGGATGAGGAAATTATATAAAACTCATAACAAAATGTAACCTCTTTCTGTTTACATTAAAATAAACTGAATCATACATACCAAATGTTTAATTCTAAATGTTAAATATGAAATTCTATTATAAAAAATGCATTTTCTTCAAAGATTAAGTGAAACTACAGTGAACCCATTTCCTCTGTTAAAAGACAGAAAAGTTTTCAGCAATGTGGCACTATCCTTCAGTCCTTAATGTACAGTATAAGGTCACATACTGATCATAGCTATTCTTCAGTATAACTAAGACATAATTTACAGTATACAGTACTTCCAGTTTAATAATTCAAAGAACTGTATTAAAGTCCTTCTGAAGTTTTTTTTATGTCCACAGTTTTTAGTGATCTTCTTTTACTTTGTGGAAACCTACTGTATCAGTGTTGAAAACTGATAAGTTTAACACACAATCAAGTCTAACATTCTAAAACCTATTTGGTATTTTGATAGTAATGTTTGCACAGGAGATGCAAAGGTGGTCAAATTTATCCCCATAATCAGCCAATTACAATACAGTTAATAGTTACCAATAACAAAAAGCCACCTAGCCAAGATCTGCTTACCTGTCAACAGTTGCACTTGCTTGCTTGATTAATGATCTGCAAAAACAACAAATGGCTCCATGGGCTCTGCAATCAGAGCGTATCATGGTTTACACTGATCTGCATCCAGAGCTGAAGGATTTGATTTACTTTTCCTCTTTTTGTCTGTCTAATTGAAAAACAGTGCTGTGAAAGAGAATAATTAAGACAGGAATGCATCTATCCATCATCAGAAAGCTGCTTATTCCCAGTGCAGATCATGACAATTCATAGAAGTGTAGAGCAAAAGGTAGCACTTTGCCATAAATGGGACACCAGTCCATAGCAGGGCATCCCTGCACACTTTAGAGAAACCAGTTACCTAGTCAGCAAGTTTTTGGAATGTTAGGGGAATCGGAAACACCTAAAAAAAATCACATATGAGCATAAGAACATGAAAACTTCTCGCAGAGTCTTGAAATTCTGAAGGCTATAACATACTGATGAGAAAAGAGTTATTTGCAATGTATACTGCCTTTGCAATTTATAAGCAATAGTCTAATAAAAATAGAACTGCAAATTGCTTTGCTGACTGAAGATGCAGAGATGTTTGCCTTAAAGATGGAGGTATGAATAATAAAGTGGTTTCAACAACTAGGCCAAGATATAAGGCCACAGACCGAGGAATGCAATGAAATGTATTAATCTTTGTCATGTCCTTTTGGGACTTTAATTGACCCACGAGGCAGTTCATTTAATCTCCAGTAAAGGTTTGCTTAGCTTAATGAACTTTGTTTCTACCAGCGAGCCCTTTGTCTGCAGTATCGTTCAGCAAAGAAATACCTAATAACTGCACTTACAAGGCTGTCCACTGAGGGGCATTGCTACAATAATAAAAGCAGCTATGAATTAAATGTTTTAAAAAGTTTAGTGTAAATAAATGTCTTGCAGTTCCATAAAAGCAATTGTTCCCACCTTATTTTTCATATCATGAGGCTTTAAAATGTCTCAGTCTGATATGCTTGATTCACCGGTTATCCATTGTTACTGTATGTACTGCTATATTCTTTAACACAATGTATGTCAAAACGAAAAAAAAAAGAAAACTAATATTTCATATTGGCCTTAATCATCCCTCTTTCAAGATATTTTAATTGTTGCAGTTGACTTTTATTTGGTAAATCTCAATTTGGTTTAGAAGCCTTTCTCATTTCCCGAATGCAGTCTTGTGCACTGTACAAAATGTGAGTCTGACTAAGTGGACGAGCACTGGGGCTTAAATAAGGTCCTGTGTCTCATTAAGATGATGAAATATGCTCAGTTTCTTGGAATGCAGAAATCTCATTTTCCTCCTTAAATGACTCCTGCTCAAGCCATGCATGTGAGAAACAGCAGTAACAATCCCAGCTTCAGAATCAGTGCCTCAGGGTGCTGCTGAGCTCAATACCCCTCTTGGAAGGATAAAACACTAGATAGATTGTGATACTGTATGTGTTAAGGATGAGCTATCACTACTTAATAGTTATACCAGGGTGAAAGGGTAGTTTGCGCAGTAATGCTGGTCTGCTATCAGGGAAAGATTTTATGTAGTTTGAGAGTTTGACATAGGCAATTCTATAAATGTTTATGAGATTGGCTTTGCGTATTCTGTATGACTTATTATAATGAATATACCATTTCTAATCAGGCCACACATTTCCTATAAAACACCTATTTATTTTAGTATCAGACTACAATAAACTCAATTTAATAATACACAGAGAGACGCATTAAAGATGCAACAACAGCTATTGGTTTCAGTACTCATTTATTGCATTTTTAATGCCACTCTGTATTCTTTTCTTTGAAAGAGCAGCATTAGTTATATAGTTTTTTTTGTCATTCCCAGTGTAGACAGTGTAGACACAAATGCACATTATGTGAAGTGTGATGCACAAGTTGATCTTACATGTTGAGTGCTGAAAAAGACTAAAGAAGAAAAATGGGAGAAACATTTCTTAATTTTCCAATTGTGTTCCACTGGAGGAAAACCTTTAATTACGACAAAGCTGTGATAAATTTCAGATTCAAATCGACTCCAGCAGGATTTTATAAATCTCTTTAAATCACCAACAGCTAAGGAAATGACAAAAGTTGTTAGAGTGGTCCAAGTAAGCCAGCAATTAATGAAATTAAGCAATAAGAATGCAGAGTATACAGTAGATATAGATGCCTTCCTGGACACCCCTGATGTATACAAAACATAAGGAGCATGTTTGTAGATAATCTTATTGCAGTGGATGTGCTGTTAACATTTAACCAAGTGAATCATCTGTGAGTATTTCCTCTGAACTGTTAGGAGCCTCATATCATGTTAAACAACATGGTTGTAGATAAGACAAATCTTAATCCAGACTATATTGCAAATATGAAATGGTAAAAAATCAGTATATAATCTGGGATACTTGGACAGTACTTTTAGTTAATAAATAATACTATATTATTTATTAAAAGTTACTTCCACATTTCCAAAAGCTAGTAACATTTTTTTTTCATATACATGATACATATTCTTCATAGCTATTAACCCTAGGACAATTCTACAACAATATTATACAAAAATCCAATTTATGGCAACAGTAACATTGGCTGTCCTGGTTCCAGTAATGCTGTCCCAGGATCAGATTAAGGACAGACTAGAGTTCTGTGACGCACACTAATGTGGGCTGGAAAATGGGCCAGGAATTTTTATAAATGCCATTGTATTTAAGTAAAGAAACAGATACACATACATGTAATTCTGTGTATTTTACAATTCCTAGTAGATATCCCTGAAAATGTGTATTTAAATTTAACATTCCTATAATTCGTGTAAATCCCATTTCTTGAGTTGTATTACTGTACCTTCAAGGAAATTACATTTCTTGTTTTGTTAAACCTTTGTGTGGAAAACAAGTAACTGCAACAGTGATTTCCATCACAACATATTGTGTTAACTGTATTTTGTGGAACTTTAATCCAGTTATTTGTGAATCATGCTCAAAGACACTGAAAACAGTGTTGCTTGCTTTATTTTTCCTTTTTAATTCAAGTGCTCAGAAATGTCTGATTTTAATCTACACCAAGAGACCAGTAATGTTGCCGCATTGAAATTTAACTTGATCCATACTATGACCAAATCAAATTTCTTTGTTCATTATGTAGGCTTCACAACACCATACTCCAGTTATTAAACACTCATTCCCTGAAATGAAATTCATCCCATTCCTCCCAACTCACTTACCCTGGTGCCTTTCCACCAATACACAGGCTATTGCCATGTCTTTAAAGTTCTGTAAGATCTGGAGGTCATGTCTGGTCTCAGATACAAACCATAGAAATCATGGCCACAGCAGTGAAATAATCAATTACAATATGATCAGCATGTTATACGAGAGCTGGGTGGTTTGGAATCAACAAAAGAACTGGAATTGGAAACCCCTTCATACTGTAATTTCCTTTTTTATCCCTACCTGTCCTAGTTTTTTTTATCTTGAGTGTTTATGTACTGTATATCATGGGAGTCTGTGGTTTGTTGTTTCAGAAAGACATTGGTTCAGATTCTTTTTAACAACCAGTTTAACAGCACTTGCTCTGGTTATCAACATTTCACTGAAGAACGTTTAAAGTAGTGAAAAGCAACAATCAGAGCGTGGCTAAAAAAAAGTGTCCAGTGATATCTTTCAATTTTTTCAGATATTAAATTAAAAATCCCTTATTCCTGGCAAGTGTTCCCCTGTGACCTGGAGACTTTCCTAGAAGCAGAGGGCACAAAGTAAGACTACATCCTCAGTGGGATACCCGCTCATTTGTTTGGAAGGTGGGAGAAACCTGGAGTACTCCACAAAAATTCCCATGAATGTGAAGAATGGGCAACTCCCTTTAAAAAGCTCTCCAGTTTGGAGTCAAACCCCAAACCTACGAGGTGTGAACCAGCAATGCTACCACCTATGACATGATCATACAGTATGTGAGAAACAGGATAAAATTCTTAAAAACTCCAATTCCAAAATCTTACTTTCTCCAAGTATTTCTTTTAATGGAGAAATTAAAAGATTTTGGTTACGCGCTGTTTGTCTGTAACTTAATCAAAAATATGCTGCTTCTAGGAAAATATGAACAAATCCATGAAGTCACAGCCATCAGTATGGTGCAGATGCTATAATTATATTGTAAACCTCACCTGTCCTTCAGTCTCATAAACCCTAGGTAATAAACTACTTGACATTTTAGATTATATGAAATTGATGCTACCAACACAATATGTTACTGTATGCTGGGGTGCTGAAGGCAACAGCTTTTAATCTTTTATTTTTTCATCACAAAAATAGATTTTTTTACATGCCTGGTGTGATCTATATTTACTATAACAGTAGAAAAGGAAAAAAGTTTGGGTTGTGACCATGATTTCATAATCACACTGTATTATAATCACATACCGTTGAATAGTACCTGTTAAACAAAGATGCAGAACCTGTGGTGAAAAATATTAATGATGTTTTTTGTGCAGTGTTCCCCGTGTTCCCTTTTGCAAAACTCATCATTACCAAGTGAACGCCAGCTAATAATGGTATACTAAGTGCATACTTTAATGCCCCAATGATTGTACCTGACAGAAGTTATTTCCATCACATTGAACAGCAAGATATCCCAAAAGAGCACAGAAAATATAAGTGCTGTTATTATTTAAACAGTCTATAAATAGCAGCTGCTTCAGCCTGGCAAAGGTCCCACAAGTCATTCAAAATGTGTCTTTTATGATTATTGTGTTACAATTAGTGTGCCCTCTTTCCAGGTACTTTGCTTACTGTGGTGCTGGATTGGCTAGTCTAGTTGCTGGAATACAGGAAGTGTCAGTTAAGATGCTGTTTTGAACATTTACATAGAAGGGCACTGAAAACCTTAGAAATAAAGTATGCCTTCTTTTTCAAATTGTACAGTTCTGTTACGAGGGATAGCTCTTAAACATATATCTGCATTCAATTGTTAATATAATTTCCTTAAGATACTAGAGGGGGATTATGTAATTGCATCTGAAGATACTGGTTGGTGTATAAATCTAAACCTTTTATACAGTATTTAGAAAATGGAAAATAAAAATCCAACTGAAAAAGTTTAGAGCAATTTTAGAGTTGGATGTGAAACTAATTTTCAAATTAAACAAAATTGTTCCTACTGTAAATACCACATATCCCTCTGTGATTACTCAGCTACTTTAATACTGTACATTGGTGACAGGTTTGGTGATTGTCAGACACTTGTGTGCAGTCCCAGTGTCTTACAGACAAGAATTAAGGGTAGGAACTCTTAGGAGCTTATCTCCAGAGTTGCAGTCTTTTTTTCTGGTTTTGACTATTTTGAAAGATGTTATGCATCATCTTCAAAATCTAAAAATAGGCAGAAAAAGGTAAACATCTGGTAGATGCCAATTGGTAATTGGTGGGTAAATGTTGTCTGTAAACCCAGCTCTGTTTCTGTTTTATCATACAAAAAATCTGAATTTTCCTCCTTTTACTGAACATTCACTTTCACTGTTATACTAACCCCAATCCCTCAATACAGACTTATAATTAAAAAATCCAGGCTTTTTGATAGTGAACTAAATAGCCTACAAATGGGACATATTATGAAGAAAGTCTACGCTTACTGATTTGTGACTTCAAAAAGCTGGTACAAACTGGGGCGGTCTCCATAACCACATCTTCAAAGAGCGTCTCATTAGGAGCAGAGAAAGCTGCTTAATGTGCAGGGATAGAAAGCAATGAAACAAGACATATAATTAGAACCTTTTAAATAGATAATAAGAATTCTTGAATTTCTTTCAACACTGTTCATGTATTCAAATTTTGTTTGTCTGCTTATTTGTTCATCCAGATTTGTTTTTTTTGTGATACTATGATGAGTTGAGACACAAATCATTGAAAACATTGCTATTTTATTGTATATTCATCTCATTTCAGAGGTTAACTTCCATGTCTTCAAACAGTAAATTAACAGTTTCTCAGGTACATTTGTGGTAGTCAGTAGTAACAGTATAATACTCATGCAGTATTATATACTGAAGACACAGTACGGGGAGTGTATTGGATCCCATGGGAGAGAACATGTTGTTGCCTTTGGGGGTTAGTTGTACACACAGTGAGGGTTACAGTTTAGATAAGGAAACCACCGCTGGGAGTTGTGAAGTAAGTGCAGGAAATGAGCTGTATGAGGAAGTCTAGTGCTACAATGAAGGATTATACTGAAATTCCTTTTTTTGCAAATTAAGATGTTCTTAACTTCTTTTCCGTATGTTAAATAATGTACTGATCTGTGATTTCAACAAGCACATTGCAAAAAGATTGTACCCATCTTGTCATGTTTAGTGGTCTCGTTAATTTTTAAATGGATGTTTTACCAAGCACAATGATGATTGGAACTAATTATTTTTGACCTGCTGGAATGCACTCTGTAAAGTAATGCTACCAAGGCACATCAGCTTCCTTTGCTGAAAAATGGATTCTGACTGATATTCAAATAATCTTCTGTCTTCCTGCTTTGTGCTAATGCTGTCGATCTTGCTAGTTGTGTGTGAAATCTAGGTCAAATAAAATCTCTTAAGTGACCTGAATACTGTATAGTACTGTACATCTTCCAGCCAAAATATTGAGTACTGATTCATTCATATTTTATAAAGTAACTTGCTTTAGGCTTCATTGAGTGCCTGCCTGCAGTTTTTTCTTGAATTTTGTTTAATTGGTTTCCTCATGAGAGTCTGTCGTTTGGACCGCAGAAATAAAAATGAGAACACAGCATGTGCCAATATGCCCGTTGCAAAGAACAACAACCAAAAAATATCAGCTGCTCTGCATTTTACTAGTTAAATATTTAGAGTTCTTCCCTATATGCAGTACTAAATCATTAAACCATTTTAATTTAAATTATGTATTCACAGGGTAGCACCGAATATAGCTTGCTATTATGTTATCACTCCATAATATCCTGCAGCACTTTATGGAAATACCCAAATGCAGTCATTTTTACACAGGATTATGCAGGGTTTTTTACACAGGAAATCAGAGTTCCCTAAAAAGTACAGAATAGCAAGTTCATTTGATAAGCTTCAATATTAAGTGGTCTGGTTGTCTGTTCTCCTCTCCCTGTATTGTCCTTCATCTTCTTTTATGGTGTCTTTCTGGACTGTTGATCGACATTTAATCATTTACCCAGAACTTAATTAACTACGGTATACCAAGTTAAACTTTATGATTGCTTTGATCACTGAATTTGGATCCCCTACATCTCAGCAAATATCCCCTCCACTTTGAATCTGAAAATGTTTACACTGCCAGGAGTCACACATTTAATCAATATTCTTTGAAACACTTCTTTTTCTCCTATCGTAGTCTATAACAGTATTAATTGGTGTTATGCAAAACATTGTTAAAGTAAACAAATACTCTCACCGGATTTTGATATTTCAAATTTGTCTCATGCACAAGAAAGAATAACAGTTTGTCTTTTTCAGAATTTTACCACTACACTGTGCCTGAGACTCAAGTGCCCAAAGCTCTGTTGCATGTCATTGTTCACCAGCCACAGCCAGACTGATTTGACTCCAAAACTCTCTTAAGCTGCTAAATACCACAGCCAATCAATGTCATGGTGCAGAAGAACATTGCTGCGATAGCTGCTTGCCAATACAACATGCTGTCGATATAAGGAAAAGGGAAAGAAGCTATGATTAAAATAATTTTCACAGTAACAGGACACTGTTTAGGAATGATATTAATGTAATAAAAAATATAGTGCAGTATGGAACAGTATGGAACCTGCAGGAAGGGAATAGAACATATCGGATACTCTTGTAAATGTCCAATGTTTTAATAATACATAAATGTGGAAAATGTGAAAAAAGCCATGATTACAGTGCTAGGGACTGAGGTACACTATTTCACGATAGGGAAGAACTGTAATGTTCACCACAACCAATACTAGCAATTTCAAAAGCATGACATATGTCCCATTCAAACTATTCAGACTCTTTCTTAGAAATCTGATCGGATTATAGAGTAGGCCGGGAATATGTTTGACTCAACTCAGAGAACTCAAACAATTCCACTGCAATAAGAAAAGAGTCCATTTGTTTTTTCTTGCTGAGCAAATATTAATTGTACAAATGAAAGCTTGTTGAAAACGGTTGTTGCAATCATTTGCACTTAAGATTATATATATATACTGTAGATAGAATGAAAAATAAAATGCTTTGAAACATACAGTATTTGGCTAATCTGCATAAATCTGGTTAGTTACAACAGTAGTTTTTGTTTCTACTTTTCAGTGTGTAATCAACCTTTTTAGACAGTGCACTCTGATGCAGCACCACAGTCGAGCCTAATCAGTATTATGTTCATATCCATCCATCCATTTTCTAACCGCTTTATCCAATACAAGATTGCTGGAGAGCTGGAGCCTCTCCTTCAATAGTTGCAAGGCATGATGATGGGACACTAGTCCAGCTATTGATATGGCCAGCAGCCATTTCACCCTGTAACTCACAACTGGCAACCCACTGAAGCTAAGTGGGTGTGAGCCTGGTCAGTACCTGGATGGGAGACCTCCTGCGAAAAACTAAGGTTGCTGCTGGAAGAGATGTTAGTGGGGCCAGCAGGGGGCGCTCACCCTGTGGTCCATGTGGGTCCTAATGCCCCAGTATAGTGATGGGGACACTATACTGTTAACAGGTGCCGTCCTTCGGATGAGACGTAAAACCGAGGTCCTGATTCTTTGTGGTCATTAAAAACCCCAGGGTGTTTCTTGAAAAGAGTAGGGGTGTAACCCCGGCGTCCTGGCCAAATTTCCCATTGGCCCTTACCAATCATGGCCTCCTAATAATCCCCATCTATTAATTGCCTTCATTGCTCTGCTCTCCTCCCCACTAATATCTGATGTGTGGTGAGTGTTCCGGCACACTATGGCTGCCGACGCATCATCCAGGTGGATGCTGCACACTGGTGGTGGTGGAGGGGAGTCCCCATTACCTGTAAAGTGTATTTATTTATTATATTATAATTACCTGTAAAGTGTCCAGAAAAGCACTATATAAGTGTAAGCACTTTTTATTATTATTATCACATATGTTCATATTAATTTGAAAAAAACTTATACTTAATAGATATTTTAAAAATTAATCTTTCAGACATTTATAATTATTTTGTCTGAAAAAAGAAGTGTTTCGGTAATGATAATTCAGAAGAGTGAAAAACCAAACCTGGGTGGTACTAGGTTTATGTGCAGTGGCATAGAGTCTCTGTGCAAAGGACCAGCCCCCTCCTCAGGACTCTCTTCATCAAACTGGAGGAGACACTAACATGAATTGGTCATAGTGTACTTATTACCTCCTTCATGGTGCTCTGGCATTGACAGTGTCCTGATTGGTTGTCTGGGGGCAGACTGTACAGTCATCACACCATTATCGCTGTGAGGGTTCAAGGATCATCTTTTACATTTAATTCAAAAACCACTGGAGCCTTTGCTCTTAAAAGACAGCTTGGAAGCAGAGTCTTCTCAATTCCCAATGTCACCCCAGCACGAAGCCAAGCAGAGACTTTGAAATGCCTCTTGCCCGTTGGCTCGTTTTAGCATCACGATGATGATGACAGTGCTGATGCAGCACCCCTTAAGTGACTTTGAAGGGATGGACTGTCTAGTTGATGTGTGTGTCACCTGCCCTCTTTTCACCAGTCAAACCTTGTTTCCAAGTTTTGACATGAGGGCCTCCAGATTCATTCAGATGCATTCAGAAAATGTACTGTAATACTTTAGTGCCTGTAGTTTTGTGACAAGAGAGACAAAGCAGGTCTACAAAATCCTCATGTGTTACGGTTGGAGTTCCCTTGCAGGTATTCTGTTCCAAACCAGGAAATCTTCCAACAGATCCAGGAGACCCGTGGAAGTTTAGGTGGTTGTTTTTTTTCTATAAATGTTTAGAATTTTTATTGTGAGATGGTGATCGAAGACAAAATGGATCAAAAGTAGGCAACAACAGGGAGTTCATGGAATGAGGTCTAGGAAAGTTTAGTATCTGTAAGGTAAGTATGGATTAAAGGTATATCTTGAAGTGAACTCCTTGTTTGTCTCAGGCTAGAGTTAGGATTAGATTAGGCTAGATTTGCTTTAGCCCTTTTACCTAAAAATAGATTTGTCTCCCCCTGAAACAGTCAATCCAAGTGATATAATGCACCTGATGCTGTTCTGAATAATGTACTTACAGTATAAGCAATTAAGAAATTAACCTTGTTTACTGTGAAAAGGCAGGGTCTGTTGCCAGTCTAATGAAGACTCCCTTCTGCTACAAACCCTGTTTTGTTTTTCTACTGTTTCAGCATGCACATATGGTGGAGCCTGTACTTTGTTTAATGAAGGCCTCTAAAGACATAGTAGATAGTGGTGCAAGACTGAGAAGCTCTGCTTAATTAAATAACAGGCAGAGAAGTGTGTCTGTTTGGGAGGCATTAATTGACACATTGACCAGCATAAGGATTTCAGCAACATTCATTCCAGCTGGGCTGATCAATCTACCAATTAAACCATCCCAGTAGGCACTGTGTCTTGAAGTTTATCGGCACCCAGCCAGCAGAGAGAAAGAGTTGGAGAAGAAAGTTTTGTGCGACCATATACTGTACTATAGAGGACACTGAGTGAGTGAAGCTGTCTGATTTACATCCTAGTATAATTATACTTTCAGATCTTGTCTAGACCAATCTAATGCTTGTTCTTTTATAGCTGTGGAGCTGTTGTTTAATGTGGGTGATCTCAGTTTTATTGTTTTTACTGTTGTGTTAAAAATCAATGTGACGTGAAGAGCTTCTACTTTACTGCTGATCACCTGGTAGTTTGAATGGTTGTTGACATTCATACTTTTCGATATTTCTTTACACAAGAAGTTTTCAAAATTCATTTTGCCATTATGAACTGTCAAAAAGAGTTATGAAGCTGAAAGGGGTGGAGAATTTATATATTCAAAGCATTCAACAAAACAGCTGTTATTCAAAATGACATCATACATTGTAAGTGATAAATGTGAATGGTTGTGAAAAATTATTGGAGGGAGAGTGTCTGAGAATGTGCAAAACATAAACCTCTATAGAGAGTTCTTTCAAGGTTTCCTGATATCCATGGCAAAGACCTGGCATGGCCATCCATCAGTTACCTGAATACCTGTAAGTATTACAGGCTATCCAACATAGAGTAGACTGTGGGAACTGAAAGATTATTCAATCTCATCCAATGTGTTTTATTATGGAATTTTCTTAGGGTGATTATAGAATGAGATTGAGCACAACACATATTGAGACATACTGAACAGGTTTAATCAGCGGGTGTATATTCCATTGTTTTAAAAATTGACTATGTTAACCAATGTCCAAGTTCCCTATTTGGTGGATCCTATTTAAAGTTGTAAAAGTCTGTCATGTGTTTTGGTCTGATATTAAAATATTACCCTTCATATTAACATTTGTTTTACTATTTTAGTCATAATAATTATTAGGATGGTGTAAATGGTTGTGAATAGGTTTAAAATTAATTATGTACCAAAGCACAAGTGTCTACCAATCTACAATATTTTTATCTTGGGAACTTCTTTCACATTGCTGTAACATGCAGTACCATTACCTTCCTTATACAGTATTATTCTTCATTTATTTTAGGATGACTAGAATATTTTCTATCCAGAAAGGGCATACTGTATGAAATTATTGATTTCTCTTTCAATTGCATCTCTTGTCACCTTAATACTCTGGCTACTGGCTGTCTGCCTGAGTGCGCATCTGTCAGATAGGACAGTCTGGGTTACACTCTTACTTTTTTATCTATTATAAGAAACATAATCCTCATCTTTCAAAAAAAAACACATGAATTAAACGGAGATTAGCGGATCGTCAATTCCCTGTCATTAATGATGATCATGAAAATCTTTGTCCAGATTTCCTGTGTCCTCACTGTGTCCTACTGATCAAGACTGTTGAGCTCAGTAACAATAGTCTTAAGCTCCTTTAAAGAAATTGTCCTTAATCTCCAAAAGAGGTCTCATGGTTTCTGAGCTTGATGAGGTTTTATGAAGACCACCTACACTTATCAAAATGTTTGGGAGATCGGGCAAATAGTAGAAGGCTATTGTTGACTCACAACTTAAGAGTGTATTTATGTCAGTTTAAAAAGATGAAATATTGTAAAGCTACTAAAACAAAAAAACAGCATAAACAGACTGATCTTCCTGAAAAAGGTGATGGGCAATGGCAAATGTGATCTTGACTCAATTTTTTCACATGACACAGCACTTTATAAAATGGAAAAAGCGGTATGCTAAGTTGCAGTAATCGATTCACTTTTTAGTTTTCTTGAAATTTCATCTGCCCTTGTAGATGGCAATAACTATACAGCCATCTTGCATTGCATAGTTCAATACACACTGACCAAAATGGTTGTGATGCTGAAGGCCTTAGTTTAATTGCTTTTGAACTTCTTTGGTAGTCCTGTTTTTTTAAAGGTCTCAACTTTTGTGTAAAAATAAAAATTCCTTACATAAAAAGAAAAGTTATGGAAAGTCATGGAGATATTTTGCACAAAAATGAATATATTTATTACTTTAAAGGTTAATTTTAAGTAATGAGCACACTTACTGTACATGTGTGCATATTAGCCTTTGAACATTTTTCTAAAGCTACAAATGAAAAATACTATTTTCTACAGAAATATCTGCACCCCTGCAAATGCAGAAAATTGATTTTTAATGTATTGTTATCATCAAATTGTATGACTTCTGTGCTGTACACATACATAGGGTTTTTTTAAGAATGTTGTCATGACAGCCCAATCTCACTTATTGCCTAATACAAACATCGTTGTTTGAGAATGTTAAAGTCTCTTTAGGTGATGTTGAGGAGTAAGGGTGGGGGTACTGTATAGGCCTTTTACTGTATACTTATTTGGTTTATGCACATCAGAAAGATGAAAGAATATAGTGTACTCTCACAAGCCCAAGAAGCTCAGTGAAGTACAGTATATCTAAAAAGCATTAGTGAAACATTCACTACAATAATGCAGATATTTTTATACATTTAAAAATATGACGACCTATATCTGATATCTTAAAATGATGAGTTACAGTAATTGTGCTTTCCTTATTTGCACTGGCAGCTTGTTTTTGTACAGTTGACTTACTGGCAGTTGATTTTGTACAGTGCTGGGCTGGCATGGTGGTGTTGAGGTTAACATTGCTGCCTCACACCTCTTGAGTCCTGGGTTTAAATATGGACTGGGATACCTTCTGTGTGGAGTTTTCATGTTGTCTCTAAATATATTAGTGTGTGTCTAGAAATGGAGTCCAGTGTGTTATGCCTTAAAATGATTGTCTGCACTGAGCAAAGTGCTTATTGAAAATTGATGAACGGATTATTGCTGTGGTTGCCTAAGGTGGTTATGAATTCAAAACTCAAGAACATTAAAAAGTGCTTGAAAAAAAAGAAGCGCCGACAAATAATTGGAATAATTCCAGTATTTACTTTTTCTTTTGCATACAAATTGAATTGTTAGTGGTGTTCCTTGCTTGTCTGCTTCACATTGAGGTTTTTGAATGTGACACTTAGGGTTAGGAGGTTAAGTAAACCTGTACACAAAAACGCTTCTCAACATTAGTTCAGTATGTCAATGAGAAAAAAAGAAGAGCCTGAATTTTCAAATCTGCTTGAAAACATACAAAGCTGTACTGTATATCGATAAGTGTTTACAACTGTTCTTTTGGATTAATCAAGAATTAAGAACTTCTTGATTCCTGAAATTATGTTGACTTCACTTCCATCATTATACACTATACAGCTAATATAACTATTTTATGCCAATAATCTAGAGTATAAGCAAAATGGCACACTGTAAGATAGTGTGAGGTGGCTTTTTCACAAAGTTCATCCTGGTTCAAAAGTGAAGCCAGGTCATCTGGGCTTGACTTAAGATGGCAGCGTTTTCATTAGGAAAACCTGCAGAAAAAGGCACAGCTTGTCTGAATGAGTAATTACTGTAGCTCGCATAGAGAATGAGATTCCATGTGAAGAAAAGGAGCTGTAAAAAACAACCATGCCATCAAAGACTGTCTATGTTTTGTGGGAATTCTAACCCTAACCCTGGCTAAGGGTTTGGCTAGGTTAGGGTTAGGGCTCAGGGATTTGTCAAACACCTTTCACAATCCTCCACTTATTTGATAGGAAAATTTGCTTATCTGAAGGAAAGCATTAGTCTGAAAAGAGAAAACAACCTTGCCAAAACCAAAAGAAAGTTTCGAGAATGGTAAAATTAAGTTTTGTCAGGTATTCTTTCATTGGAAATTTTGTGTTGAAGGGAGTGCTGAATGAGTATGGTTTCAGGCTTCAATGGCCTGAGAGTCAGAAACAGCTAATAAAATTGCTTGTAGAGCAATTTAGACAACATTCCTTTTGGTGCAACACACTGTATTTAGCTATATAGGTTAGAAAGAAAACGTTTTATCCAATATCTGTTATTTACTGTACCTGTCTGGTTATATAATGCACCAACATGGTAACTTTAGTTTTTTATAATTTTACCTGTTTTTTATTGATTTCACAATGTGTTTGGCTATTGATTGCATTGAATCTGTGTTCATTGTATGGTGTAACTCAGTGGTTCCCAATCGTAGTCCTGGTGACCCACACACCTGTTGTTGTTTTTTTTTCAGCTGAGCCTTCACTTACAAAACCAAACCATTTATGGACTTACAGTAATAGTGAGATTAATCTGGACTGTTTGCTTCCAGCTTCTGAACATGTTAACCATTGTATTTTCTATGTAAAATAAAATCCCGAACTTGTGACTAGAAACAAAATGCTATTAATCCAATGAAGCAACTTCGTAGGTCAATTGAGGCTTCAATTCTCTAATTAAGGTGGGATGGAAGGAAAACCAGCAGGTGTGTGGGTCACCAGGCCCAGGACTAGAAACCACTGAAAATGATGTCACAGGCAACTTGTTGGTACAGTTTGCTTCTTTGAGAATTCTATGTCTTACACAAATGACTGAAGTTTACAGCTGTGCAATATGACCAGGTAAAAGTATTACAGTACACTAATGAATGACTGAACATTTATGAATGTCTTGAAAGTTATAAACTGGATTTTTAAGTCAATTAAACTTGGGAGCCTTTGCAGAGATTCCAGTACAAGAGTAATATTAGTAATAATATTGGACAAAGACTTTAAGATTCCAAGTGCTGTGTTTTGAACATTATAATGTGCTCAGTGTAGTCTTAGAAACTCCAACAAGCAGGGATTGCACTAATAACTTGAGGAGGAGACCAAGGTGTGTGCTCATTTCCCTGCATCTGGCACTGACATTCGGAGGCAATATTCTTAAAATGTACAGTAAATAGGATATCTGAGTTTTTTTTAAATGTGAATATGGCCAAAGATTTCAGTTTTTATTTCTGAAAAGACAGTGTTAAGTGTAAAAATAAGGCAGTGTAAAACTAAACCAGGACTTCTTTTTTACTTAATAGTTACAGGTAAAAATACTGCTTGTTAATGTTGCTGCCTGGATTCTAATCTTTGCAGTCTAGAGCCCTCTAAACCGAATGAAAAATGCCTTCACTCTGCGTAAATGTACCGGTTTAATTTCAAGCCCCCTTATCTTTTAAGTAGTTTCACTCCATCTGGAATTCAGTCAATGTGGAGTATCTCTGGTGACATCACTCATTTGTAGTTTAAGAGCTTTTCAAATAATGAAACAAAGCTGACTCCAGACATTAGCTTTGACATTTTACTTTATCACATGATTAAGTATGTATGACTTGTAACTGTTGCAGAACATGCCATTATTGGTTCATAGATATTTAGATATATATTTTAGGCAAGCCAAAGATTCCACACAATGTTCTTAAAGAAAAATATATCTTCCTTTAGCTTCAGACAAAAATAATTTTACTATTCATTAACCCATTTATTGTTAAATTGTTTGTACTTTTTACACCAAGAAGTAAATGCTTTTACACATTCCATGGGTGTTCCTAAAATGCCAATAATGAATTAATAATTAATAATTAATTTGATTTTTACCTGTATTATTGTTAAGGTGGCACATATTGAATGTAATGAAAAAAACATTAGATGTTTTACAGCATCTCTAAGTAAAATTTACAATACTGCACTTCAACTGCTAAGTTTGTCCCACAAATGTGGTTTCTAAACCACTGATGCTAATGTATCAGTGTGCTGCAGACAATGTGAACACTCCCTGATCAAACAGCTGTGCATACAGTGGAGGAAGCTATCACACAATCTGCTTAAAATTCTGTGTGAGCAATAGCATGCATTTAGTACTGATAAGAAAACAGTATCTTTGCTACCCAGATCACGAGTGAAGATTAAATAATGAATTAAAAAATATGAAATTGCTTAAAAGAAAAACATATTGTGTTAGTAAAAGATCATTTGAATATTATTTTTAGTGCTAAGTTTAAAAAAACTGGGAGAACAAAAGAGCGAATGACTTATAAAGAGACAGAGTAAGAAAATAGAAGATACAGCAGGGATAATTTATATGGAATGGCTCTTTTTAATGGGATTCTGCAGGAAATCTAACAGGGAACCATTCTGCAATCTCCCATGAATATTGAAGCTCTTCTGTGTGGTTGTAGGACTGCCAAGGGGACCCGTTAGCTTGTCAGAAATGGAAGTCTTTGTTCATGAAAAGATTGAGACTAAGGAAACTCCAGTCTTGATCTCAGTTTATGCATATTTTAAAAATGCTGGTTCTCCAGAGCAGAGTACCCAATGTCTCACCACCATTAAGCATTTTTACTTCCTATACTCAGATAGTCTTCTATAACCTATCACCCTCCTCTCACTGGAGCAATTTAAAGCTAATGATCCTTGAGGAGGTGGTGGACATGATGAATGACACATAATAGTCCATCGTTTTGTCTGGTATTGATGCTGTTCTGAAGTCTTTATGAGTGCCTAGTTTGATAGGAAAAATGAAAAGGTTTGTGATGATGAATTTACTGCAGATCAGATTTGATAGCAAAATAATAGGTAGAGTTTCGCTTGTCATTTAACCATATAAATAATGTAGTTTAAAAAAGCAGTGTTCTCAATGCAAACATTTTCTTCCTTTGCCAGGAAATCTCATTGCCAGTGCACTGACATTGCTTGGCAATGGAAGAAACCTTGAAAATACATTTTTTTATGATGTTACCTTAAAAAGTGCCTATCCTTCAGGTCACATTCAAGTCTTGCACTAAAACAATCACTGAAAAAACTAAAAGAAAATCAATAATAGAGACACCATGTGGATGTCTATCTTTTCTTTTATCCATGATTTTTTAACAATTTTATACTGGACAATATAAGGCAAATTTCTGAATTTATTTAAGCTTCTTAAATAATAAATGAGCATCCAGCTACAGCAGTTGTTTTCCAGACTTGCCATACCATTAAATCAGTTCTCTCTAAGGTTGGTAAGCCCTTTGTTTTAAATGGCTTAAGCACACAGTTGACCTAGTCAAGGACATAGTGGCCCCAGGTCTACCTCACTGCCTAGAGGGCTGCCAGTTGCATTATGTGAAGGCACCCACTGCTTCTGAACAGCCAAAGGGATTTAAGTCAATTAGTAAGTGATTGGCACTGCCATTGTACTGCATAATTCCTTTTATTCAATTTGCTCTTCAATTGATCCTTCTAGGAAAACAAATAATCTTTTCTTGTGGAGAGCAGAAGAAAGCAAGAAATAGACAATATTACCGTAACTCAATTTGCCCACCCTCTGAAAAATACATACAAGTTTCCCAATGTAACAGTTCTTTATAACCTCCCAATAGTTCCTTCAAACCATGTTGTTCTAGTAAATGAGAAAAGGTACTGACATTATCCCTAACCGGCCATGTCAATAGATGACCTTGGGTTGAGTCTCTCCCTGCCTCACAAAAGCTAAGAAGCTTTTGTTTTCTCGCTGAATACTGCTTGGAGCTGCTAGTTCTGAAAGCTCATAAAGACAGAAATCTCTTAAGTAGTGGGAGAGGCGTTTTAATAATTAGACTCATAATTATAACTCCCCAAAGCACAGAATTTCAGCCAGTTGAAGCAGCTGGCAGGTAATGCTCAGCTTATTTTGTGTGAAATTTTTGCAGCTGAATATGGAAGCTGAAGGGTTATTCATAATGTAAAAGTAAAGCAGAACCAAAGGCTTAATTCAGTGTTTTAAAGGAACATCCTATTCCAAAACATCTGTTCATTGCAGCACATTTCCTGACCCAAGCGTGTGCATCATCAAGTAGGAAATAAGGAAAAGCTACATTATCACAGGCTGAATCAATCTGTGGAACCGATAAGTGAGGGAGAAATATGTTTTTTAAACATTTACTCTGATAGGTTACTTTTTGTTTGCAAGTTATTCATCTGCCTATCATAGGATATCTGCATATTCCTGGCAAAGGTCATGGCAACACAGAGCCTATCCTGGTAGCTTACGGTGCAAGGCAGGACTACACCCTGGTTCAGACACCACTCCATTGTAGGGCATGCACACACAAAAGCAGACAGGGACAATTTAGCAACATCCGTTAATTTACTCAGCATGTCTTTGGAAAGTGGGAGGAAACCCAGGAGTACCCAGAGAAAACCCTTGCAAATATGTGGTGAAGCCATCCAAGAGCCTGGAATCAAATCCAGGAGAACCTTTGTGGACATGTGGAGAAGAAGCTGAACAGTCTAGAATCTTTTAGTATTCCTTTAATATATGCATTAAAGAAATGTACCAGGGCTTGGAATGGAGTTGAATATTTTGGAAGATTGTTCTCACTGTGGGACAAGGTAGTGAAATGGTAAAATTTCTGGTCTCATTACTGGGTTTTTGTTTCCAATCCCCACTGCAGATCTTCGGCTGTACCTTGAGCAAGTTACTTTACCCCAGTTGCTCTAGTCCATCCAGCTATAAAACTGGAGAACAACATTGCTTATTCCCTTTATTGGACCAATGTCACACCCCAGGGGAAGGATGTACTCTCTTGCCCCCTTAACACCATAGAAACCAGGATAAGCTCAGACCCGATGAGCTAATATTGCTCAGATATGGAAGTTGCCAAATTGCCTACCTATCCTCATTGTAATAGCTTTTATATATTGTATATTGCACAGCCCTTAAATTTTGCTTTATTTTTAAAGTATATTTGGCATTTTGGATTTAAAATGTAACAAATATGGTATGTGAATTTGTTTTGAACTGTAGGAGTCCTCATTAATGCATAAAGACATTAACCTTCTTTTAATTTGGCCATAACGCATTACTAATCAGCCATTAAACATCCACAATCACAATCAATCATCCGACAAGGACATTCAAGTAGGGTAGGCCCCATTGATAAGGCTCTACATTGAGAAAACTAGCTCTTGCAGTGACACACATTACTCAAATTGACCTTGTCAAGGGCATCTCTAAGAAGACATCCTTGGTCAAAGAAAAACTTTGGCACCGCCTGTATAACATGTTGAACAACACTGTCACTAGCAATGTACAGTAACAGATGTTGGTGTAAGGGTACTTTAATGAAATGCTGTAATCTTGTAACCTTTGTTTCTGTACTCTTTTAATCTGTCGATTTTATAGAATTTTTCTTTCCCTTGTCTTTGGAAATGTAATAAATAATTTTAATCATATGTGCAGTACATAGAGCTCTTCAGCTGTTGCCAAAATGAAAAAAAAAAAGATTTGTAAAAACAACAAGACAGTGACCATTTTGTCAACAATATAAAACGAAACATAACATTATTAGTTGAATTATTCGAAAGTTTTTTTAATTGATTCAATACTAGGTATTGGATTCAGGAAGGAAATGGAATTACATGTAAACAGGGAAGTAGATGTACACTAAGAATGACATTTGATTTTTAGCTAATATTACACAATTTCAACTTCTGCATAAAAATGAGATGATTCTGGTGCCATTTATCTTGGAATGTATCAACATAAGGCCCTTTCAGTTTTGTTTTGGAGAGTACACAGAAATGTGTCACTACAAAATGTTAATTTTAACATTTTGTCAATGATCTGGCTTTGGCTGAACAGAGAAGCTTGGATTGTACTGTAGGTTTAAATGTTTATCTACCAGTGATTGTGCAGAAAAGCGATGAAGATTGGGGTTATGATGAGGCTTGTAGATTAGGTATTCATCCACCACAGGCACAGATTTAAACACTGTTTCACTGGACACAGAAACTTTTTTGTTTTGTCAGCCATAATGATGTGTAATTTAACCCTAATCTACCATCACATTCTGATTGGAGGGCTTTGGAAGTCACTCCAAAGTCACAATGGCTAGGGGATAAAGCTGTAAGACAGAAATGCATTTTCATTTAATGCCTCTGTATCGCAAAGGCTAAGCCACTGCCAGCCCTAATTCCCAAAAGAAACAAAATCCACAATAATCCCCTCTTTTAATTCAAAACAGAATGGAACACTGCCAATGCAGATGAACTCGTACGCGCTCAGAAAATATTACATTTTATTTAAAAAACCCTGCCCCTACCTGACTCATCATTGATAGCTCATTCAGCTGAAAGCAAAAGTAACAATAAGGGACACTGCAGGGTACCAATGCATAGTAAAACTGCTTGTTGTGCATTCATGTAAAAGCTATTGATTTTCTTCCCATCTTTTTTTATAGATCAATAGAAGTGCAGGACAATAGACATGGATACAGAATATAGAAGAGAGATAATAAATTCTTATTTTAATAAAACAGCAATTGGGTATATTTGTCACTGTTACTATGATGTATGTACCTCTAAAATGTATAATGAACAGGTCATGTGGAAATATTTTGGAGTACATTTGTACTAGTTGTCCCACTGTTGCCTGTGAAACCTGTACATAAATCTGGTTAATTGGAAATTTCTGCATTTAATTTCATCGGTGATTTTAACTTTATTTTTTCAAAACCTAATTGAACTTGTATTTATGTAGAGGATTATCCTCTTCATAAATAATATACAATTAGTCCAATTACATAGCAGACAGTGTTATTGAATATGTTATTTAACATAAGACAAGATAAGATTTATTTTCACCTGAGGGAATTTTTTTGTGGATACACAGCACTTCTGTACATTTAAATATAATGCACTCACCAGAAAAAACAAAACATTGCACATCACTCTATTACACATGTATAACACATACTGTAACAACATATAACATTTATAGCACATTACAAAACAAGTGGATTGTAAAGGTCAAAAATGGTGTTTGTCCTTGCCATTTGCATTGACAGCTTTAATGGATAATGGAACAAAGGAATGTTTGTATCGGTTTGACTTACATTTGGGAACCCTAAAACGTTTGCCAGAAAGAAGAAGTTGGTATTCAGAATTGAGGATAATGTAATAATGATAATGTTTCTTTATTAGCCCTGTACAATTTCTTGCATTAGGAATTCGTCTATTCGCATACCCCAGCTTGCTCTCCATGAGACACAGACAGGGAGAGAAGCTTGGGGTCAGAGCGCAGGGTCAGCCGTTGTATGGTGCCCCTGGAGCAGTTAGGGTTAAGGGCCTTGCTCAGGGGCTTGCTCACTGCTCCACCCAATGTGGGAAGGATGTGGGAAGGATCTGATATAATTTACAGTACTTGTGTCATTTATAAATACACATTAAATTTCAAACATCAAGTTTCTAATCAATTTTAATTTTGTAATGTTTTTTTTTCCCAAGTGATTCTGGTGATGATAAAGTAATATTTGAAATGTTTTATTAGTATTATTTTATTATTATAAATGATAATTTAAAGACACCTTAATGAAGGATCGTTCTGTGCTATTTCTAGCAGGTGGGTCATCAAGTGGATAGTTAACTGGATCGCATAAGTAATTAAACAGAAACACCTGAAATTAAATGTCCATTTTGTTTTATTATTGTGTTTTATACTCATACAATATAAACACTAAAAACCCCAAGCACAGATATAAAGTAGATAGCTAGTATACTGTATGTCATCCCATTGCTGCTTTTTGAAGAAGGATCATTTGTTCTAGAATATAGACACAGAAGTATGCAATTAAGCTAAAGTTGGTGTTTTGTACTGTCCAGAAAATAAATAATTCTAAAATTAGAGCCACACTCCAGGATGGAAACCTGCTGGAGTAGCTCTTGAAAATATCACAGCGATCAAAGACTGGGGTTCTCTGACACATCCCGCTGGAACTCAAAGGCCACTGTCATAGCGCTCTCTCCATGCTTATGAGATCACTGTGATTTCTAACAAAGTATGATTTTTCAACATCCACTTTTAGAAATTAATTCTAATTTAATTAAGTCCTAAAGGCACTACCTCCATTGACAAACTGACATAAAAGCTCATTTGTTTATAGATGATGTAGGAAAAATGCTCCCTTTTGAAATAAGTAAATATTAAATCAGTATTAATTTAAATCCAGATTCTGCCAATAAAGGAGTATTCATTTTTATTGCCTTATTCTATTGTAGATCTAAACTGGCTTTGGAGGGATTAAAATGGATTGCAGTTTTTAAAGGGCACTTACTGTAAATTAGCACCAGTTCAGTGAAACAGCTAAAAATGCTTCTCATGTTTTAAATCGACAAACTATGAGTTTAACAATGGGAAATTATATTAGCTTAATTATATTCACTAGACTGTAGCAATAAAATAAAAATGACAAATGAAATGATGCATGTTCTTGCACACAGCTACAGTACTAGCCTTTGATGAATGTTTTTGTGTATATTGACATGGCTGTTTATTGATGAATGAACTGAAGTCATTCATTACTCCCACACATTTCATCATTTATTCACTAGCACAACAAACAGTAGAGATTGCATGTAACTGGATAAATGCTAGCTTAGCAATATGTTAAAATATGGAAAACAAAGCTGTTGCCTATGAACAGTGTCTTCGGAATGCAACCATTAAATTTCACGGCTGGTCGCAATGTGCTTGTATAATTTCTACCTGTGTATTTAAGTTAAACTAAAAGGATAAACCCCACACACAAAAAAATGGAAACTGCAGCTACAAACATATACACTCAATGCATCTATGTTCCATCTACTACACATCTCTTTCTCTAAATATACATTCTTACAGTGATGGACAACATTTGTTGTATTACTCTTATTTTAACATTTCAGATAGTGCCAGGAAGCAACACCAGCTGAAAAATGGCCACCTACATTAATGTCAAGGGTGCTGTAAATTCAGAATAGTTCATACTAATCCCAAACCCAGCCTTCCTAGGTTATTCGAGAAGATTTATCACTGCATCTTAATAATCGACTCTGCCCCTGAAAAAAATTCAGAACATGGAGGTCCGATAAATCAGTCTAAAAATTAAAGGAGGGACTAAATTCTCCTTGATTGAAAGCATTGAACTGAAGCTCATCTTCTAAATCCTGTGGCATGGGCTGAAGACATTCTGGGAAATGAACTCTTTGATACTCTCAGAGGGATCTCTGGTGGTTTGTTTAAAACATATTCTTTAAGATTTGAATGTTCATTTAGTTAATTTGTTATTACTTTCCTGAACACATACTGTACCACAGATAAACACATTGCTTAAAGGCCACTCCTTCTGCTTCTATTTATGTTTTAACTTTTTATTTCTTCAATGAAAAGTTGAGATACCACTGATAATAATGTGTATTTGTTTTGTAAGTGGAATCTATTTCTGCCTCAGCTACTGTATGTTCTGATTTCCCGTAAGGTTAATCACTGCAGTCTGGTGCACTGACCCAAGAGCTGTTCATATTCCTTGCTGTGTCACATCAGAAGGATTTTCACATAGACCCGTGAGGTGAATTATGATGATCACGTCCAATAACAGCTTTATGTCATGATAAGAGCATAAGGAAAAGCACAGGAATTTGTTGCATTTTGTATGGCCTTATATGTTGTAAGATGATAATGCACGATGACTGCAGATCTGACCATAATGTTACATTCTACAGTATGTACTTGCAAGAGTATCATTCGTTGAGTCACAGGAGAAAAGGAAGGTGCTTGAGTAATTAAAGGGTCATGGTTCTAACTCATGTGTTGAGCCCATTGCACACACCTCTTGCCTGAATTTATTTTCTTGAAATGAGGGTGAGATCTAAAAACATTCAGGCTTTTCATTTCTTGCTCTTATATCTGTCAAAGCCTGCATGAATATAAATTGTGTGAAATTGACTTGAAGACTAGCATTGCAATAATATTAGCAGTATTTGCATTGTCTTCTAGAACCCAGTAAGGCAAGTAAGGAAAGAATAAAAGACATTCATTTTAATTATATTATTATAGTATGGGTTCTTTAGGAAGAGGTGATATATTTGCTTAAACCAAATAGATTCTATAAACAGATTTAATAAAACACCTGTACAACGTAGACATATTTTGTAGCAATTCAGGAATTAACATAAAATTTTAAATTACACTAAATTTGGAAATGCATAAATGCGAACTTGAGCACTGTGACAAAGATTAGCTCGACTACCCAAATGGATTTTGTTCTTTAAATTAATATGACCCTTTCCAGCCCTCATCTTTTTCAAACCTGTATCTGTGCTACTGTATGTAGTGGTGATAATTATAGTCTTTTACTGTTACCTTATTAAAGAAACTGAATCCAAGTCTGAAAGCATTCAGATTAATTACATTTCTTAGAAACTGCCCAATGCAACATAATGACCATTAAAAAAGAAGAAACCTTCTCTTTAAAAGTGCTGTGACTTTTGTCAGAGGTCAAATGGAAACTCTCAATGGAATAAACATTCTAATTTCACAGCCCTCATTATTTTTTTAGAGGCAATGTGAGCAAAATTATTGTGACAAAACAGTTCTTGGAAGAAGCAGAAATATTGTTCTGGATTTGTGTTTTCTGGACTTTTTTCCCTAGCAAAGCTTTGAAAATTGTTCCAGGATACCAAATGCGTTTAATATGGCTTGAAACATCGAACCAATCCATAGGTTCCTTAACGTAGCATTGATTTAAAATAACAGACTTAAAGAAATGTGATATGTATAGAAAGAAACAGTTTCAAAATGTTAATTTGTGAAGATACTAAACAGCCAATTGCACAATTACAGTAAAGAATTGTATTTTGCTAAATTATTGTATTGTTAATGTTTTCTACATTTTCCTTTTAACTGGAATTGTGCATCCCCATGTGCGTCTCCCATTGTGCATCCATTATTTATTTTTCCTGTGTCAAGTGTCAAAATGAACTGACATATAAATTCCACGGAGCAGTTTTTACAATGTAATGAGTGGTAGGGCATAAGATTAATATTTTTTGAAGGACAAACTGAAGCTAATAGGGTGCAGCTAAAGGCCGTGTTACTGTACCTTCAGATTCATTGAAGATTTATCCTGCTAGAAAATTGAGCAGTATTTTGTACTTTCATAAGCTTACGTACTTTTCAGTTATTTCCCATCCAGTGGTAAAAAGAGGCTATGCAATTACACACTACGTTTTTTTTAAATTTTTTTAACCCTATTCTGACATCCACTATAACTTTGTTAGTAATTTCTTGTTTTTATTTCAGACTGAATGATTTGGTACTAACTGATAAATGAGCTGGGTAATGTATGACACAAAGCTGTCTTGGCTAGATGTTCAATGAATCATATCTGACAGTAAAACTTGCTTTGACATGGTCTTCAGTAAAGCACAAGGAAATAGGATTCCAGTCGTTGAAAATGAAGCACTAGGAATGTATACTGTAACAAAACAATATTATTACTCTTGAATGTGTGCTGGCATTCCTCTTACGAAAGTGTAGGAAATGCAGGAAGTCAGCTAAGTCCTGATTACAAGGCCCAATCATTCGTTCTTATTCAGTTCCTCTCAAAGGTTACTGCTCTGTCTCAACAGCATTCATGACAGCACCAATGTTTTTCATGCATGATCAATCCTATTTTATTTAATTAGTTACATCTGTCTTTGATCATTGCAGGGGCCTGTCTAGTTTGCTATTTTCTAAATGCAATTTTAACTTCAGAAGGCCTTTTGATGTTCATTTTGGAATAAGAGAAAGGATTGTTAAAAGCACATTTGTTCAGTTATGTTTTTTTTAAATAGCAGTAAGTTCACCCATACAGGATTTTTATTGCCTTTACATTTCACGAGAATGTTTAAATAGATGGAATTAGTAGATGTGAAAAATATCTAAATTACACAGAGGAAGTGGGATTCTGAGATGTGAACTGGAACCCCTGCAGATGAGTCAAGAGGAGGATGGGACAAATTTTTAAATTTCCCTCAATCTAGCAAAAAAAACACTTAAGCAGAATGCAACTTGGAGCAAGATGGTGGGGGGGTTAAACGTACAAGATGTAAAGTTTGTTTTTCTGCCTTCATCAATAATCAAAAGAAAAGCTAAGACAAGATCTAAAAATACATCTTCACAACAATGAAAAGGCTTTCTTGTGGGTATGGCTGTCATTGCTTCTCTTCACTGTTAAATTTCTAGTTGTTACTTTTTGGGAACATTGCTAAATGCTAGATTTAGTTGTTGACATGCAAGCACAGGTACTGTGAGTTGAACAGAAAGAGTCACTCTAGGTCAAGTACACAGTGACAAGGCTGATATCCCCAGTGCCTTGGCATACAGATCTGGCCTGAGAGCTTAGGGCAGCGGGGGTTAAAGGATTATACTGTTGCTCCAAAGATGCCACAACCGGCACCGCGTGACCAATGACTGACCTTGAAGGATGCTATCACAGGGACAGTTGTGAAAAAAGCCAGCAATATCTCATAAATAAGAAGAATCAATCAAGAGCAGAGAAAGACAGTTATGTAGAATTGCTGTTTAATACATTGCTGGTTGTGCTCTTGAAGCATATTGTGATGGCTTACTATCAGATAAGACAGAGCAATGCTCCAGCTGTTTTATTATTTGACCTCTTCCCTCAAACCTTATGATTCAAATCTGCTGACAGTCCAGTGATTCAGGCTTTGATTGTATGACCAAAGAAACTGCTGCTAAGGATTTGATATTGCTGTGAAAATTCAGACCTATTTATTAAAAACTGCCCTGAAAATGTACATCTTATTTAACCCTCGTAAAGAGATTTTTAACATGTAAAATGAAATACAGATCTTGTACTGCTTACCACAAGAAAAGAACTACATACTGCTTTGTTTCTGAAAAAAAAGATACAGTAATGATGGACTGCTTTGAATATAATAGTACAGTATATCCATGTTCTAGCTTAAAAATGCCTTTTCTTTAATAGCAATCAGATTTCAAGATACTTGGATCCTATGTATTATGTTCTGAAGAATAAGATAATCCATAACTATGCAGATCCTATAACCATGTAATCCTCACACACTTGCTATAAGGATGTAGATTGCAGCATGATTTTCACAGTGCTACATTTTCAGGAAGCGCACATTTTTAGAATATAAATATCAGGTAAGCCAAAAAGGTATTATGGAACTTTATGATAAGCACACATCCAGAACAATGATAGGACAATAATGATAGTTGGCATAAAAAGTATTATTATGGTGCCATCTCAATAAAATACAATCTGTGCGAAACCATGATTATGTTGCAATGATATCATGAACTTCTGATACTGTAGAACCAATTTTGCTGACATCTTCTAGGAGCTTCAGACAATGTCTTTTTATAGTTAGTTCTCAAAAATCTTTTCTATTATTCGTAATGTAGTGCTTAGGGTAGGTGATGGGTGCACCTAAGTAGTGCATAATGTATTAGTTCAGTCACCTGACTATATTATAACAAAGCAAACAACCACAAGAGTTTTCTTTCAGCCCTTTATCATGTCATTCCATCATTTTCTACCTGTACCTGTACCAAGGCCATCACATGATCAGTCAAAAATCCAATATTCTGATTTTAGCTGAAAACCACAGCTGGGTTCTTTCTTTTGTTCAGCTGTCAGCCAAGTTTTGTTGTGTGTCACAAATGCTTGAAGCACCCATTGTTGAAAGCATATAACATATCTCTTTCTTTCTAGTCTAGTAAACACGCAGAGTGTTTCAAACCCAGCCAAACTCCAAATTGTCAGAGAAATAAGTCACTTCAGTCTCTGTCAGTCTTTCTTTGGTCAGCAGGAGTCAGGACAGGTAGCTCTTGAATCAACGTATTCTTTTAGAAACCCATCGCAATGATCTTTTAATCTCTTTAAAAGGTTCACAAGTTCAATTCCTTTCACTTTCCAAAGTTAATACTTCTTTCTCTGCACTGCAGGTGACCAGTAATCCACCAGTGTCCTGTTTGATACAGTGCATCAATTGCATCAGTCAGCTATCCCTCTCCTGGCATTGTCAGGCATGAATATCCTGCAGATGCTTAGTAGAGCATATTTTCATTTTTTCCACACATCATAAATTAATATAGTGAATAAACAGTCATGTTACTTGATTTGTTTTATTTTCATAAAAATACCCCTTCTTTCACTAAATGAATTCAATAACTGACATGTAATTCTGAAGACAAGTAAAATAACTGGGATCCCTATTTTATCTTTTCTGTCCTTGTCAATGGACTAATCTGAATTTCATCTTGTATCTGTACCAGAGGTTTAGCTTTCTTAGAAAATAATAATGCATTTAATTTCTGCATTCCCCTAAGACTTTAAAGAGGAGTCTATAATGCAAAATAATGGAGATTGTGATTTTTATTCACAACCTCTGGAAATATATGGGCAGTCTCTTCATTTATTATTTTCATTGTTGTGTAATTTCCAATTAAACACTTGCTTTCTTGAAAGGTTTGTTTTCAGCCATCAAATTTAATGACACCTCGTTCAAAATGACACTTTCCCTCCACCAATGTGATTATATATTTTTTCAGTATGTGGTGGGAAAGTATTAAGATAGTTATCAAATATGCTTCTTAAGGAATAGAGGAAATGTGCTAAATTTTATTCTTTTTATATTTCTTTTTAAACTCAATGCATTGACTGGGGCCACCATTTCTAGGACATAGCATTCCACAAGTGCTGCAACATCACAAATACTGTATGTGTAAATGTACAAATTGTAATCTGCTACCTTCATGTCAGAAGAAGATATTTAAATGGCCAATCCATAGAAGGTTGTCCTTCTGCCATTAAAAAATTAAATCCGTGCATTGGCGCTTATTATCATTTTTTAAATGGTCTTTATCTGCTTTACAGATGGCCGTTACAACACGTGAGAAGTACATGGAGGCAATAATGTTCATGTCACCAATTGATCACATCGTGTCCTCTCATTTTGGAAGTATTCGATCATAAATTGCAATGTGTCTTCAGTATTTTGGAATACTATTCACAATATTTTTTAAATAGTAATATAACTAGGTCCATAAAATAATTGTGTTGTGATTTTGTGCTTGCCATTTTTTGGGACAAACAGTGTTGCCTCTCATGATGATAAATATAAATGGGTATGTGAGCAGATTACATACATTCATCAAGCTCAATCAGCTACTGTTGCTGTATTGCGTAAAAAGGTATACAAAGTGTGCAATCAATTAGAAGAGGTAGAATCATTATAGCAGTTACATTTCCCCTTCAGCAGGTGAATGCATTATTTGATTTCGCAGTCCGTTACCTTAGGTATTTAGTTGGTTAGCACACTCCATGGATGGGCTTTTACAACTTGTGTCATATTCTAACTTGCTTTCTGTACTGGTTTATCAGTTCTGGTGTGCACCAGATTCTGCACACTGGCTTTCCTGAAGACTTTTAATAGGCACAATAATTGGAATTCCAGTAATTCAGAAGTATGAGTCTCATCACACCTTCAGAAAATGTGTGTCACTGCAGGGAAGATTCTCTATATCATTCTGCATGGGATAGAAGGTACAGTACTCTACCTCTTCTGGAATATTTGTCACAGTTTGCTAAGATCCTGTATGGTTAGCCTTTACATTTTTACAATGTAAGGCTGTCACAAATGCAAGGAATTACGAAAAAGGAAAAGGTTGAATTTCTGTGGCACTGTAGAAAGAAAATTAAATTAAAGAGTTAAAAGCAATATATAATATATAATGACGTAATTTTGATTTTATTAGGTATTAGTTTGTTTATGTCTACAAAAACAAAGTCAAACTGCTTTTTGAAGCTGGTGCATTCTCAAAGCAATGGGGTTGAGATGTATTTAGGATACTAACCTGAATTTAGTATGTGCAGCCACAACAGATTATTGTTTTTTTCACATTCCGAATGACTGGCCTATTTAATTTAGAAACAATACATGAGACGCAGACATAATCCCATAATCCACATATTTCTGGCGTTGGATTATTTAAATTCCAGACAAAGAATACTTTTTGTTATAAGTAATATAACTCCACGTACCCATCTGTAATCACATTTTGATTGATTCTCTTTTATACTGTATGTCTACCTATATTTAACACCTTGCTAAGGATTATGTTGGGCAAACTGGTAAATGATTAATCCAGCCAAAAAATTGGGGTGGAAAATCAGAAGTGACATTTGTAGTGAGAGCACTGTCATATTAATGTAGAATGCTAACCTACCTTAAAGCTGACTGCCAATTTGTCATAGTTATTTGGCCCAGAAGCCGGCTATAATATTAAAGCTACCATCATAAGATTGAAAAGGTATATGGAAAAAATGGACAATTCACTACAACTGAAGCTTGAATTGTTGCCCATTTGCAACATTTTCTGTACCTTTTTAAAGGTTGCTATGATTATCCAATACTTTTAATATGGTTTTTGTCTTATTTTTCCCATTACATATAATATTTTTGTTTTCTAGAGTTTATATTGCTATTAGTTCAACAATTCAGCAAGTACATCGGTACCCCATGTTGCTAAATTAACTTCATTTTCTCCAGGTGTTCAAAACTTACCTTTTACTTTTCAGTGATTTTTACTGTGTACTGTAATCGTTTCATAAAGGTAAAGCATGGTGTAGGTTTCCAATCTCACTTAATGTCTTGCACTGTGTATTGTCTAGTTTGGATCAAACTAGACCACCCCAGCTTTCATGCCCTAATCTACCACTGTGTGTGCTGTCTGAACTGCACAGAGCTCCAGCACTGTAGAAATCTTAGACCAACTCTTTTTGCTGAAACTATTTTCCATACATAGTGCAACTGAATTATTATTTCCAAAGCAAATGATGCTAATCATATACAGCAGACCAGAGAAATTATAAAGGAAAATAAATAATTTTGTGATAGAAACTTTTTTTTTCTAATCCTTTGTGATGATCTCTCAATTTCAGTCTACACAGGTTTACCTTTTGGCATTGTCTTAACCACAAATATGTGGCCACCACTATGACTGTCCACTATTTTTTTTAACAAAAACTTATGTTTGCTACAAGTATTTATACTTTCACTTTCCTTAAGAACCACAGTGCTTGAAGATTTTTAATTTAGCTGGCTATTCCTGTAGACACTTCGTTGGTGTAATTAAGCAGCTGGTATAATTTCTTAGCAGCTGATAAATTTAGCAGTCTGTCTCTTATAATTTGCTTTGAGAGAATGGGAGCCAATATCAGCTCATCCTTAAATAAATCCTACTCTACTCATCTTACACTTTCAGAGTACAGATAGATGGAAACCCAGCAAAAGTCAGCACATATTAAGATTTTTATTTTATGTACTTAAGTCTATAACATAATATATAGATTGAAAGCGCAAAAAAATACATATCCTCACCATTGTACTTAAATCATGAGTGTCACTATTTTTCATTTTGAACAAACCCCATTTTAATAACACCTAATTATTATGCCCCTTCTTCCCTGCGAGTTAAATTGTACAGTATCAGTTGCAACCCTGTCATTTTTATGACAGCCAGTTCCCAGATACACACACACAAAAAAAATCTTTTGGCATATAATTTGCCATATTCACACCCATAATTAATATACTTTCTTTTAGGCATCTGTTGCAATAGTTAAAATGTAAGTAATATACAAGGATGGAGAATGATGTTGGACTGCTGTTGCATAGTAAAGATTAATGAAACATGAAGTATTGTCAGTCTATAATTTGGCTAATGGGTTTCTTCTCTTCCATCCCTATGGGAAAAATACCCCCTCCCCCCTTCCCCACCAAACACCCACCGATAGCCTCTGGAGGAGCAGACTTCCCCCCAGGAAAAGGATTATATTCCACGGGAATGTGGAAGAGGAGAGACAGTGGAAATAAAAATAAGGATAGATAAGGACTTTGATTCCTAAGTATCTTATTACACATGTTCTGCATGTGCTGCTCTTTCTGCTTAGTACGTCGTTTGTCTTGATAATCAATTATTCAGGTAAAAATAGCTTTGGAAAAGGCTTTTAAAACTGGCTGATGAGCATAGGCAATTTTCAAAAGAGGAAGTTCATGAATATGTGAAATAATCCATTGACAGACAACACCAGATGAACATGTAAGCCATTTTAAATAGGATATCCACCCAGGAAAAAATGAAGGGCAGTAAAATGTATTCTCCCTGTAAATGTCGTGCTATTGCATGAACAGACTAATCTTGTAAATCCTCTCCATTCATTTACAGATTTTGACTTTCCACATCTCACCTCACATTCCTCCTTAGTTTGGACACTCATTTTCACCTGCTTTATGCCCATTTGCTTACTGCTGCCTGCCCCTTCTTACCTACAGTACTCTGCCCTTTCTTCTCCTATTCCTTATTTCTTTGCAACTTTCTCTCTCTCCCTCACACCTAAAGAAGGCTCCACAGAGAAACATTGTTTCTTTTCTTTCCACCTGGAATGAACCTTACCCTTTTACCTGTTCCACTGCAATTACAATTCTCAATGTAATTAAATACTTACAATGAGTATGGCATCACAACATCTGTTTGAGTGCACCCTAATAATATAAAACAAGGGTTTCAGTCTATTCCTTGTATTTAAAAGTGTATACATTTTCTTATTCTGAAATTTGAAACAACACATTTGTTTCAAGCTAGGTGGTTTTCAATAGATTTTATGTTTTGCAGAAATTTGCAATGCCAAATGTGGAATAAAGGGCTTGTTAATTTTGCTCATGTACCTGTACCTTTCCAGTTTCAGTATAGTTTTATATGCATTAATTTAATTGCTTTCATGATTCATAACATGGACACTATTAAATAGCAAAGCTTACAATACAAATCTGCAAATTCTATACCTTTATCCTCTATTGGTATGATCAAAAGTATTGATGTACAGGTAAAGTGAAAGGTAGGATTATCTCTATATTTTTTTCTACATGCTATTCTCATCCAATGGTAAGTACAAAGGAATACAGGCAGATATATTTGTGTTTCAGCAATTTTATTTATTTGCGAGTCACCTGTCACAGAGGATGTCATGGCACATATATGTCATATTACAACTAGATGCATAAAATGTTTTCAAAGCTGATGTGCCTTAGCCTACAATCTATTTCAGCATTAAAAATTAGGATGTGTGATTTTACTCAACCAGCACATGTTTTAAATAGAGACCACACTGCTCCATGAAGGTTTCTTAGATTGGGGAATGGTATAGCATACAATTTGTAAAATAACAAATACATTACAGTTGCAATCGGTCAAAATGAAAGTATGTTTTGATTCTTACCTTCAGGGTACAGAAGTCGGTTACATTGAATCGTGTAAGTACAAAACAGTTTGAGTTAAAAATCAATACGACTTCATGAATAAATTTGTTCAAAGAAAGGAAAGCTTGAATACTGCAAAATAAGTTTTGGCAACTTCTAATTAATTTCTCCTTCTTCCTCCTAGACTTTATCTGGGCATGTGCAATTCTTGAAGTTTCTATTATCTTTCATGTTATTTGGTGTAAACAGTGTTTACTGCTCCTTTGTGTTAGCACTGACAACAATCTCTATTTTCGTCATATAGTATTTGTCATTCCTTGAAAATAACATAATTCCAAGTCAGCTGGTCTAAATTCATTACACATTTAACAATTTGCTTGAGAGATTCACCATTTGTATAGTATTATTAATAATAATAATACATTTTACAATAACACATACATTGCTTGTGCAACATGATGAAAACATTGTTAGATACTATTAAGTGGTGTTTAGTGCTGAGAGTTTAAAACATGTTCATTGGGATTGGTTTAATCATTTATAGTAGTATTTTGCAATTTATTCAAGTTACTTTTGCTTTTGCCTCATATTGTAATAGGGATTTCTGTAACAGGTGAATACCTTCCATCTTTCACAGCATTGCATGACTATGAAAATGCATTTATTCCACTAGAGCCAGCATAAAACAAAGCTTTAGTGCATGCCTTAGTTGATATTGCTTCTTTTCAGTGAGATCGTTACAGATTTACCAGAAACCAGTAAAGATTTCAAAGGAGCCCGGTCAATGTATGAAATGTCACATGTCCACTCTTTTTCAGTTACTGGATTAATTCTAGAGGTATTTGTAGTGTGCTCAGCTTTTGCGTTAGCTCTCTCCAGACAACATGTACCCTTCCAAGATGAGTTTGCAAACCTGCCATACTATGTGAATGTCTAAAAAAAATTATATTAGTTTTACCTGCAGACCTAGTTGATCAATTTCTTTTTTTCAATCCAGCTATATCTAGATGTCTCTTTGTGTCATTAACAATAAGCAGTCTTTGTTACATGTGATTACAAAATGAAACAACCTTGCTTCAGCTAATAAATTGCTGTTGGGTCTTTTGCGTCAGTAGATATGTTTGTATCTGTGCAAGTAACAATCACATTTCACAGATAAAGATGCTATGGGGCTCAGAATAGTGTACTGTAGCTCCAGTTTTTCACCATCAGATTTGTGAGTTCAGATGTCCGCTTAAATGGAGTGATTTTGACTCATCTCATCCCCAAGCGGACCTTAGTCTGACAAAAATCATGAAACAGTTTGCCCATTTCAGTGTGGTGTTCTCACTGAAAGAATGAGTAGGTCTGAATAAATGTGAAGGTCAAGAGAAGTGAATTTACTGAGCTATAAAATGTACATTTTGTAACCTTCTTTTTTTCTGTCATAAGTTACAATCACCTCAAATAAAAATGGTTGACATACTGTAAATCCTTCTTTTGATTAGTGGGAAGCTCATTGTCTCCAAGCTTGTTGTCTACAAGCTTGGAAAATGTTCTTTTATTAATGGGTCTGTAATTGCACCAGGCTGACTGGCCCAATTCAGCTTCTGCAAACTTTCATTTGAAAATTCCTTATCAAGATCAAAACAAAGTTAAATAACTGTCTCAAAATATATGATGACCTTGCTTGTCACTTAGCATTCACTGGTCTATGTCTGTCCTGTGGACACAGATGAGTCACTTACCTCTATGTGAGATCAGAGTCCCTGTGGAGTGGAATTGTCTAAACTCCCTCTGAAGTGTGTCACATGCGGAAGGATGAACAATGTTTTGGAAACTCTTACCAGCTTTCCATTTTATTTCTGAGAAGAAACGATAAGTGCACTTTCTGAAATTCCAGAAAGCCCACAGGTTTTACAGAACCAGGTCATTAAAAGGAAAACCAAACACAGGGTAAATGTCTGAATATTCTGTGTCAGTTCTGAATTACACTGGATTGTACTGTAGTTTTACAAAACTTAGTGCAGTTTGAGTCTCTCTTAGTTCTTCATAGGAAAAAAAAATATTTAAAAAATAACTAAAACCTTTATTTTATATAGTGGCTTTCACAGTACATCGTATCAAAACAGATGTAAAAAATCAGCATCTGGTGTCTGGTGTCATTTCAATATAATAATGGTACATTACATTATTGTTTACGGTATGGGTAGACATAGAAAAAGATTAATTATTGTGATATAATTTATTGTATCTTTGGAAATTAGATTAAGGTACTGTACATCTCTCTTCCAATATCTTGTCTCCATATATACCGATACCTTGTCTCAGAGTTATCAATTATCTAGTTTCTGTCTTGAGTTCCATTATTACAGAACTGAAAAAAATCTGTTATACAGTAGATTATAGTTTTTGTGCCTACTGTTTTCTCTTAAGTAGTATCACCACTATTCTAAGACAGAGCTCTACAACCATGACCTACAAGATGGGAGTGAGATGTAGGTTTCTGAACCTTCCTATCTTACCTGGATAACCAGTAACGTCCAATTTTTTCCCCACAGGTCTCAATTGTATTCTAAACAACATAATTGTGTTTTATAGTTTGCAAGTGCTTCTAACAGAACAAATTAAATTAACGGCATAACGAATAGCGATGGAAAGCATGAGCTCCCTAAAGCTATCTGATGATGTTGATATTCTCTGGGACATAATCCTGTCACAGTTTGTTTTAATTTTAATTAATTTTCTCCTGTTAAATACTGCCTTGACATTTTATTTTTTTCTTGTAGCATCTGGTTAGTTTTGAATGATTGTTTCTAGGGCCTTAATTCATGTTGTCTGCATACACTCGTATATATTTCATTGCTTATAATAGGCTGACTTTCTTCCTCATCTTTCTCAGAATGGTTCTCAGCATAATTTCATTTTTTTTCTTATTATATACCAATAGAGATGGGTTTTTTTTTACAAATTGAAGAAGATATTTTAAATGGGGGCTGTTTGTGGTAACTCATAATACATGAAAACTGGAATTACTTAATTAAAGACAAGGAGGAAGATAAAGGCAGTAAATATTTTTCCAGGTGGTCTTAATAAATGCTTCGAGAATGTGTATGCCAGAGGTAATGCATGAGGTCAAAGACACAGATTGTAGAATTGAAACAATTTAACATAGTTTAAGGTTTTTCTAACGTCCAACACCTGGCAAATCTCCTCATGCCAGTAAGGTACAGTACATGCATAACTGTATGGCCATGCAAAACAGACACAATAGTTTGTACTGGAAGATCAAGGAGGACATCATTACTGCCTCTTGGTAGGAAATAACAGAAACAATATCTTCGTGCAGGTTTATTTTCAGCATGATTGTTGGTGGATCTCATTGATGTTTTTTTTAAATCCCTAATATCTGCTTCAAGTGCTAGGTAACATTATTCATCTGAATTTTAATACAACAGATTTTTTGCTGTCTGTGGGGTAACTCTTACTGATTGAATACAGTACATCCAGTACATCACCATTTAATCTTGGTCTACTGTTCAAGCAACTTGTCATTTCATCCAGTTTTCAGTTCCTGAAGTGACATTTGTCGAATGAAGTTCTTTCACAAAACATACTGCTGCTACAGAAAAAAAAGGTTACTCTATTTTTTATAGTGCATAGCTTATATGATGGTACTTGTTTACAAGAATTTTAAAGGAAGAAAAAGCATGAGATATACTGTAATTTCAATATTTACATACTGCTACAAACAAAGCATTGCATAGAGGTGAATCCATCATTAATGATGAGCAGTTTATAGATTACTTTGAAGAGTTTATAGTTGAATAATCCCATAAGCAAATTTACAGACTGTGCTACAGTAAGCATTTTCCCTCCCTTGCCATTTTTAAATATTAGCCTCCAAAACCACAATTTGAAAGGGGGATTTCTTGTCAATTGAGTTTTCGAACTGTTGATCTACAGTACACATTTGAGAAAACAATTCTCAACACTTCCAGACTCTACAGAAGGGCCTACCACAACAGTTTTCCATTAACCATACTGGGGCATTTGTTTGGAAAGTCTACTCCAGAGGAGAACATGCAAACAAGTTTTCTTGTCCATCTGTTTGAAATCTCCTATCTCACTACCGACAGGGCCCAGCATTATTTAACTTGTGAGATCTGACAAACTTAGACTGAAATGTGTTCATACTGATGTTTAAAGTGCAGTAATTCATCTTTGTTTCCGAGTGCATTCAGCATGAAAATAAGTTGAATACTTTGTGAGATCCACAAAATTCCTTACCATAACTGATAAAAATGGCATAATAGGTCATTTTCTTTTGCATTAAAAATTACTTCCCAGCTGAATTTTCTACAGGAATTAGTAATATTTAAATGATGTTTTACTGCATTCCGCTATGTTGGGAAAGGGAAAAGAAACAATGTATACTGTAGTATGCAGTATGGACAAGGTGTGAAAAGTTTCAATAAGATTTACTGCAAATGAATTAATAGCATTTTCATCCATTTTAACCTCATTCCTTAGACAGCAAACTTAATTGTATTTTAAATAACATTTTGTTGTTTTATTAACATTAGCCATGTCAACAATCTTTTGAATACATTCCCCAATCTGCATGTAGGTCAAGCATTTGCTTGAAGTAAAAAGATCTACATGAATGCTTCTTCAAACATACCTACCTGGAATGTGTGTTGTTTGCTTGGATATAGAAGGATATAGGAGATTTAATTAGGTTCAGATATTGGAAGTAGCAACTGTATTTTTATCAGCAGTCAGTTCTTTTAAATTGTGATTAGCTCAGAAAGATAATTATTACAGATGTCTCAGTGTATGATATCACTAACACATCAGTGTGATAGGAACCATTTATGTGAAAATGAATTAAATTCCTGCCATTGGGTAAACATGCAAATTATTAGAACATTAGATTCAGGCTAGCTAATACCATACATAATACAATACTAATAAGATGGCAGGTCTTTATGGTCTATTAGCATTTCTTGTCCTGATCAGGGGTCACTGCAAACAGATTGATAGGCATGAACATCAGCTGTCTATAACATACTGCCCAACTAATGTGATTGTGCACTAGCATCTCATCTACACTTGCTGCCTGATTTTACATAATGAAAAAGAATTTAATAGGACTGCACTTCTTGCTAAAACAGTAAAAAACACAAAACATTTAACTGTATTCTTTAGTTTAGACTTGTACATGTGCAGTGTTCAATATAAAAATATGAGATATGGAAAGTTCATTGAGATTCTTGAAGTAGGGTTAATTTAACAAAGAATATGACAAACAACAAGGTGTGCGTCCAACATTTTAAATAACATTAAAAAAATTTATTCATTAGCACCAGCTTGGGGAATCAGAGATACAGCAGGTACAGGTTTTCTAACATACTACTGTGAGAAACAAGAAGCTATTGTGGTTGAAAAGAATCCCCACTTTTTAATCTTGTGTACTGGGAACTGAAATATATACAGTATAAAAGACATTGGCCTTTCACACCATATACTGTACCTAAAACTAATTTTGTGTGTGTTTTTGATTTCTGTTAAAGATGTAATGCATTATTTATATGGTTCCACTTTTGAAACCAGGGACCTTATGTTTTTCCAGTAGTCTTCAGAGGTGCTCAACCTTTCCAGCAGCTCTCTTTCTCTCTTACGTAGGGAGGAATTCATTGAAGGTGGTGTGATGGCATTCTTAAAAGTGGCATCAATCTCAGTGAGGCCTGAATTCCCCTGGCAGGACTTCTTGTTGCCAGCATATGAATGTGATGAATGCAGCAGGAGATTGCGCCAGGACAAAGTACTTTATTTTTAGAGCGCCAACTTTTTTGCTGCCATTGCAGAGCTTAGTGTGCAGAGCATTCTCTCAAGAAAACAGCCCTCGTACAGTATATACTTAGAGGCACTAAAACACAATAAATGAATATTGGAACCAATAACAATTGTTGCACTCTATTTGTTGGTCTGTATATAATGAGTATAGGGATTATACTATATATAACAGCATTTACAGAAATGTTAAAACTAAGTTTTATTACAATGTTATTACAAAGTCATAAAGGTTTCCAAAACTAGAATTAAATTATATACCTAATCAGCTAGGACTTGTAATTTAAGATAATTCATATCCAGAGGTTTTCTCTGTAATGAAAGTGCCATTTTGTAGGCAATTCTAGAACAAAAGCAGGAGAGAAAAGCTTTTTTTTTTAATTTTACAGAGATTTTACATTTCTAACATTCTTTATTCCAAACTCTGAAAGGTATTTACTGAAGGAGGTGTGGGAGGTTATTCCGTATAGCTGGCTCAAAAATGAAACAAAGTCGCATTAATCGACTAAACTTTTTCCATACTTTTAGTCTATTAAAAGGTATTATTTTTATGAGAAGTCTTCAGTTACCAGGCAACAGGTATAGCTCGAAATCTTCTCAGACAATAGTTCAAATGGCATTAGGAATGAGGATATTATACAGTATTTAAAGTCCTTTTTTACTTGTTTCATTACTTAGTTCTCATTTTTATTACAAATGAGGAACATTCTTTGGTCTAAACACATTTTATGGCATAGAACTGCTTCGTAGGCATGAACATCAGCTGTCTTTAACATACTGCCCAAATAATGTGATTGTGCACTATCATCTCTTTAGCGCTAGTTGCCTGATTTTACACAATGAAAAATAATGTAATAGCACTGCATTTCTCAAAAAACTAGTAAAAAACACAAAACATAATGACAATGTCAACACCACTATACCTTTGAGTCAGACTGATAGTAGGTAGTGTTCATGCATCTATTTCAATAGACAGACTTGTAAATGATTTGTTTCCATGTTTTTGTGCTTGTATTAAGGATCATGTCGTGCTCTTATTGTGTAAAACAGTCATTTCAGTTAAATGACAGTAATGGTCTAAAAAGGGAAGACAAGAGGATGTGAGCTTCGAAATGGCTAACAGCCTTGATTAGACAATATTGGCAATATGTTTTGTCTGACTGCAGCCATCTTTTCTTTATTCAGCACAAATCTTACACTGCATCTCTTTAGCATGTCTGGACTGTGTCCAGCACGCAAACCATTCCTCTCTTGTTGCCAATGCACTGAGCACCCAGACCTCACTCATTTAATTATTTGCTCCATTAATTTAGAAATGAAAAGAAATGTGATCATTTCTATGTGCTACCTGTGTAGCCACAAGATGCTGATTCTCAAAACATCACCCAAAACATCTGCATTACAAAATGAAAAAATCACCATGATATAACATTTATAAGAATGATTGGAATAGAACAGTTGCATATAAGATAAGAGATAAATACACAACTCTAAATTTTAAATTTTATGAGAAGATTTTAATTGGAGGTCAATTAAAGAAGTATGACTCCCTATAATGAAATTATAGCTTTTCCTAAAATGTGATTGATACATCATTTTTAGAAAGAGCTAAAGTAAAAGAAGTACTAGTAGATACTGTACATCTCAATTTGGTAAATTTGTCTTCTCAGAGATATTACAACAAAATAAATTACCGTTGTCCTGTTCTAGAGTAATTACCAATTTATTGCCACATTACTTACACATATTTATACAACAGCTCCAGGACATCCAAAAATGATGAGGTCTTTTTTTCTAGTATGCTGCCACTAATTTAGAAATCAGCTGTTACAGACGGCTTTGGCAGAATATACTAAAAGCGTGAACAGTCTCTAATACTGATGATGCTGAAAACATTCTAGTTTCATGTGTTTAGTTTCTTACACAACATTTAAGCAAATATCCATGTACAGGCTACTGCCTCACACAGTTTATTTTGTCTTCTACATATAGAATGGAAGAATTCTTAAATGATAGATAAGGTGCTGACAGACTCTAAGGCTATGCTATGTGAAAGATGCCTTTGCAGATGGGTTCATGAAAGAGATAGTGTCAAGTGATTTATTTTGCAATAAAATCAGACCAAAAAATATTGTTATGAAGTCACATACACTGTATGGAGTGTATGTCTGCATACTCTATATTTTCTGAAAATGTGAATATTATTTAGGTCTGGCTATTTCACAAACCTAGAAAGCAGATCCGTCTAACCACATTAGTGTACGTTTTCTAACATTGTGAAACAACTAGAGATAACTAATAATCTATTCCCTCAATTCATACTGACAGCTTGCTCGAAATAGACATGGTAACCCCTAAAAGATCCTTGTTACAAATGTACAGGCTATTACTTTTATCATTTGCAGTATCCTTGGAAATAATGCTCTTCAGTTCCATAAAGTAGTTACAAAATTCAATTAATAAATTATTCTTTCATTGACATTTCTGTGACTGTGGATACTGAATAAATAGGGGAAATCGACTAATGTATATTAGGTAAATAAAAAGTATCATACAATATGTGTATTTACATGATGTGGAAGTGAGGATAAAGTATTTAGAATTATTATACATATTTTTAGATCTCAATTATTTGTGTTCTTTAAGTTCACTGACAGTGATTTAGTTATTGCACAGGTGCCCAGCTCCGATGAAGATTTCTGAAAATAAATAAAAACTGTGCCGACAAGGCAATATTGTGAACAGACTGGCTTTCTGTTTCCTGTCCAGTAACTAGAGGAGGGGACGGTAAAGAACGTGAGCAGTTTGTACAGTATCTACAAGGGTTGAAAAAGGAGGATGAAAAAGAGCTGAGCCAACACTGAAAACAAACCCCGATCAGAGGCTGAAAAGAGTGCAAGCATACACACAATACATATCTCTGATTCTATCAGATTTACATGCTTACATCTGCTGGAGGCTCTCTTATAATGGGAGCAAGGAAAATGATAACCTTTGCTTAAGGGCCAGATATGACATATATAGAGTAACTGGCTTTCCAAACAGAGGACGCAATTACATGCACACTGTAAAGCTCTTCCACTAGTTGGATAGTGCATCTCAATAAATTATTTAAAATGCAGCACTTTCCTTACAATTCAATGTATATTAATAAGTAAAAATGTAACCTTTGTACTTAGATAACCTTTCTTTAAAGTGCATTAAATGACCTTTATTTTAGAGTTCGGTGCTTCACTTTTTTACAGCTTTGCAGTTAGAACCAATTTATCTTTTTTAATAAAGTAAAGAGTGCTAACTAGTCCATTTCAGATCAACTTCTATGATTATAAAATTATACAATTATTACACATGATGCTGTTTGATTTCAGCTGTATTGACTGGTATTCTCTGGTGATCAATTACTATATTATTTTGACCTCACATGTGCTGCCATTGACCTTGAAATAAAAGTAGTTTTTGCATGTCACATACAGAACTTGCCATCATAGATAGACAGTACTTCACAGGCAATTTATTCAAGTCATTTGTAAATCAATATATTGTCAGTATGTTTAAAAACTCTCACTAAATATCAATGGCTGCTTAGTGAGCTCCTGACTCTTCATTTTCATAGATTCATGTGCAGATCTGTGTGCCCATTACTTATTATAATCTTAACCTACAGAGATGCCGGACAAATGCACCATGGAGCTCTGAATTAATGCAGCCAATGAAGCATTTATCCATTTACACCCAGTAAAAGGTCTAGTCCTGATAAAATAAGTGTAAAAAATAATCTACTTTTAAATTCTAGAACACCTTTTCAAAACAAACAACACCTTAAAGGGCTATGGGAAAGATTTAGGCTGCAGAAGAACACAGTAAAGGTTCATGGTATGAATAAGAAGTTACACAGTGTGGTAATAAACAATGCCTGGTGTTAAAAGGACGCCTGCTTGCAAAGTGAGCTAAGGGATTATTTGCTTATACTTTCGCTCATTGTCAGCCTTAACTTGAAAGGAAGAGCTCCCATGTAAAGCTGTTAATTAACTAGATTGATACACCCTGGCAATCCAGTAGCCAACTGTGTTTAGTGGCATACATGTAACTACAGACGACCTCCTGTGAGCTACAAACAGTTTGTGAGTCACTCAACGACCAGATGAAAAGGCATTAACTTACCAGTCTATTTCACAATTATACTCTGTGGATGAATCTGAGAAAGGGCAGTTCATCTGTCCACATTAGTCAAAATGTATTTTAACAACTGATTATCATATTAAAAAAAAACCTTTAGAAAAACTGAGAACTGTAACATAGACGTTGGATTAGTTTCCCCAATGATCTCTTGATCTTATGTGAACAAAACTAAAAGTGATGGAAATTTACGTTTTGTTCAGTTTGTTGTGACAGTTGTGTAGTTTGGTGTTGATGCATCAATATTCATGGAATGTGGTCTTTGTTGCCTGTTTACAATCATATCCCTCTTCAACCTTTCAAATGATTTCCCTATTCCAGTCACCACACCTCACTTTCGCTGATAAGAGGTCTTCCTTGAGGTCATTTCAACTGATTGATTGATCCTATTTTATATGTGTGCAGTGTACATTCATATAGTTTGACTAGTCTGGTAGTGGTATAATGTTGCTTGTTATTATACACTTCGGTATACTTCAAGGGTTAGCCATGATACATTTTAGCTCATCTTCATATGAGGTGTCTCATGGATAATCAGTTCCAGATCACAGTGGTATGATTGGGTTTTATTTACATTAGTAACTACTGTATGTTCTTAAAGGGACAAACACCATTTCTTTTAGAGTTCTTTGTGTCTTTGAGCTCTTTTTGCAGTTTTGATGTCAGTACTTAGCAAACTGATTTAGGGTGGGCTACTATTTGTCTCAGCTTCGTACTTTACAAGTAAGGGTATTCATGTATTGTACTGTATGCATTGACTTCTAAGAAGGCTATAAGAAAGGTTAAAATGAGCAGAAGTTATCTTACCCTCCATTTCCCAGAGATATAATTAAGGATTTGTGTATACTGTAAGTATGGTGATGCTCACTCTGGTTTTGAAGGGCCTCGGCTTCTTTAAGCCCAAAACAGCCAAAGACTTTGTCCAAGGAAGTCAATAACTAGAGTAATTAAATTTAATCACTAAGTTGTAATGAAAAAAGGATAATCATATTTTTCTTTATCAAAAGAGGAAGAGTTCATTCATCAAGAATGGACTTTATTCTGTGTCCCGTGATTTGAGCAAAAATAAGATTCAAAAAGGTTACATTTCTTAAATTACACAACAAAGTTGACTTGGAACATTCAAATTTGAAGACCAGAGATAAACCTTTCATATGACTAGAATAATGAAGTGATTTTTCTCTAGACAAACTGTGTTTAGTATGACGTCCATACTATTCAAGAATACAATGGCCAGGATGATGTAATATTACTATTTTTATTGCTCTGATTACGACTGAAAAAAGGTACGTACCCTTTATTTTACTTTGACAAGTCTACTGCCTGATCATTACATCACAAGAATGCTTCCATTGCACCAACATTGTATGACTGGATAAAATACATGGTTGGCATGCCTTGGAAGAGAATAGGTTTTATGTCTGGATTGTTCATAGAGGTACAATTTCATGGCAGTTTATGCTGCTGCATCAAAGATCTTGGTCCCAGGGTTCAGTTCTGGATCAGGACCCCTGCTGTATGGAATTTGCATGTTCTCCGTGAGTTCATGTCTCTAGCAGCACTGCTTCCATCACACACTCCAAAGACAAGCTGGTTTGGTTGATCGATGCCCCTGAATTGTGCTTGTGTGTGACTTGTGATGAATTGTTGTTCCATCCCACAGGGGACACATGCTTCCAGGATAGGCTTTACCAAGAATTAGTGGCTTTCTGCTAATGAGTGGCATTTTGAATTGAAATACAGTATAACAAAATGTTAATGTTGTTTAATTTAAAAATAGACAACATATTAACATTATAAGACAGATATAACATAGGAGAGATGAAAAATGAATGTACAAGTCTCATGAGAAAAAAAAAGTTATTTATAAATTTCTCCTGCAATGAAAGAAAGCCCATACTATAGAAAAATGGATGTGTGGACAGATAATGCTCTTGAAATTAAATGCTTGAAATACTGCAGAACTACTCAGCTGTGGAGCTGTATGAAGATCAATTGGATTTTACATGGACCTGACACATGACAATATTAAAAAGACATCCATAACGCCTGACTCTGTTAACCCTGTCATTGAAAGGATTGGAAGACGGATTTAAAAGTTAATGGCAAGCAAGCAATTTTGCAGCTTTTATCAAAGCTGTCTATATACTTATATAGAAAGTAAGACTTTGGAGCTCTGTAATGTTCTGATATGCTTGATAATAAACTACAGTATATCAGACCCCTGACATTATACAGTAGTTCAGGATTTCTGTGATCTCTTAGAATGGATGAAGTTGGTGATAGTACAGGGGCTAATCTCTTTCCACTGCTTTCTTTTTAAGACATTTAGTTTGTATAATTCCATTTTTTTTAATAAGTGAATTAAAGGCAGTGTTTCTTTACTGTTTAGAGAGAAATTAAAAATAAGTATTCTGCATATTTAGTAACCAATGATACAATTTTCATATGAAATTCAACACATTACATATCTTTATACATAGAAATCCCAAATAGTTTCACAATAATGCCACAGATTCAGCTACCTTCAGAGTGGAACACAATGTGAATATTTCTTGTTTCATTAAAACAGATGAGAGAATTATCAAGGGGACTTAGGGTAGTACTTAAAAGTACTGAAGAAGATAACTTGATCTAGGAGATATTAATTTGAAATTCTGGAATCCTCAAGCACACTTACTGTACATACAAAACACAGATACAAATTACAAATCAGTCTTTTCTTAGCTCTTTCTAAGCATTTTTAAGATGGACATTACCTCTTTAAGAAAAAAGAAATCTGAAATTTTGCTTTACCCATTAAAATCCTCAGTTGAAAGACTTGTATGGCTATTAATTGTCAGAATTTTGTTAGGAGCAGCGGATGGATGACAAATTGTCAAGCCTATCACTTATAAATACCCTCTGTAGTGGGTGAACACTACTAGAGCATTTTCACCATAAATGTCCCACATGAAAACTGACCCTTTATCTTTTTTTAGCCTCTGCACACTTAAATTCCTAGGCAATGCTGTGCAGCTCTAATTTCTAGTGCATTCTCCTTCTGACAAAGTGCAAACCAGGGTGTTCTAGTAGGGAATTATCACAAAGCATTTTCTCATGGGCCAATTGTTTTATTGTTGGATTGTTGCTGTATATAGTTTTTAAAATGACAAGTCTGGAAGAATTCTGGAAATAAATCACTGCTATTTCCAGATGAATGTGTTAACTGTAAATAATAATAATAATAATAACAACAACAACAACAACAACAACAACAACTACATTTAGCAAAGTCATTTTTTCCCCAAAATGCATTTTAGCTGTTTTTAGCTATTAAGGAATATTTAATGTTCAATGCAGAAGAATGGAACGTTTAATCCTTGCAACCAGTTTTTCCATACTTTGGAACTTTGGTCTACAAGCAAAGTGCTAAACGTGCAAAAATCATACCTTGGATTGCTCTGATCATTTTTTTCCCAGCTACTTTTCCGTGCAAGATTATTAAAAATATATAGCATAGCTTCACTTCACTCGGAAAAAAAGCATGGATCAGGAATGACATTGTGGGTTGGGATACAGTGGATTTGAAGAGTAAAACGCTGAAGTGTGTCTATGTGTGTCTAACACAGCAATCGTTGCTATGAGGCTGTAATCGGTAATCTACTCAGTCCTGAAGCCAAAGAAGGATTAACCCATCACAGGGAGACTTTCTATTTTAGGCGCCAAGAGAAAAAGGCTGTAAACTGTATGCCTAAGCTCTGCTTGCTGTCCAGCCCCAATCCCTGCCTGTGTGTGCATTTTTCATGAAGGAGGCAGTTTCTCATTTTCAGGTTGCTGTATTTTCATCCAATGTCATATTTCACTATGGTGAGAACGAGCAGTTAGCAAGGAAATGTGGGGGTTGGGTGCTGGTGGCACAGTCAGAAGGGCAGTTGCCTTATCCAAAGCACTACAGCAGCACTCTGAAGTGGGGAGGAGGCACTTACTGTATCGCAGTGAACTTCAGAACCTATTGTGTTTCAGTCTCCAGACTGTGTGCTGAGGCGAGGTTGCTAATGTAAGCTCGTGGCAGGGATTGGGGGAGGGGGCTGGGAGAGGGTTTTTGTGGAGAGTTGTGCAATGTTACAGACCTTTTCCCCTAACAATCATAAATTTAAATAAATGTAGGAAGTATTATAACCCCCCTTAATTGCTGTCTGCCATTTCCTTTTGAATGTAAAATATTATTTAAAATACCTATTGAAAGGAGTAAACACATGACTCGTCTTCAAAAAACATGTCTTTATCCTTAATATTGTGTTATGATAATAAGACAATTTTTTCAATTTAATTTGTACAATTTTCGTTCAGGTACTGTAGCTGATCCATAGTTACCGTATATTTAATTGTCTAGTTAGGGCATTTAAAAATATTTATCATATATACTGTTTGTAGTGAATTAAAAAACCAAGTGTCTTAAACTCCATCTAAATAATGTAGGCACTAACTGCATTTAGTGAAATAAATTAATTTAAGCGCTCCTGGGATCTCAGTCACTTCAAAACATGCCTTGGTATGTCACTCATTTCCTGCCAGGGAAAGTTATATGAAAAATAACACTGTTTATTTTATACTGTAGCAGTTGACATTTTCTAGCAGTTTGCTAATAAACAGTAGAAACTGCAGGGCAGGCATCTAAACACAGCTGGGAGTGAATGCAGTGAAGTGAATCATGAAGAGGAGTAACTGTTTCACTTGGAGGGGTCCTAATTAATGAAGTAGGCCGTTTCAAAGGGAAGCTTTTGCCTGTCATTTTAGGGAAGAAGACTGTTGTAATGAGCAGGATGAGGTTTAGAAATCAGTGAGTGAATTACATGAATCGGAACCTTAAAATGAATCCTCTTTTATGGTAAGCAATTCTACAGTGTCCTGTGAAAGCAGCAAAGAGTTTTAGCTTTATACAACTTTGTGGATAAGTGATATTTCAGTCTTCAGGGTCATCTCAAGGGTAATGTCAAGGTTAGATATTAACATTGGGTTTTTTATGATAACAGCACCAAATAATTTCAAGTCTCTCATACAGGCACTAACTCTATAACTAAACGTATATTTTTACACATCCGTTCCACAATGCAACTCAAAGGGCATTTTCAAAAGACTGTAAAATGTAAGCCTTCAATTTAATATGTAGGAATATCCTTATTTACGTATCAGATATCTAAAGTGGAAAAAATTACAAGCATTAAATGCATTTTCTACTGTACCAGAAATTCCACATGAGACAGCATTCAAAGTGACATGATGAAGAAGGCAGGGATAGGGGGATTTTGTAGCTTTGGAAAACAGGGCCACAGTGCAATCAAACACTGAAATCAGAGCAGGACAATGCAGTGCCACTGGGCATGCCATATTGTGTAGGAAGGCACATAATGCGGTATCCCCGAGATACAGAGGATGACAACAACTAAGTAAATCAACACTCACAATATGGTTCAAAATTGTAGTACTCCTTTTCATTTTCTTTCTCCCAAGAACAAATAGTGAGATGCCGAGTGGGTTTTTCAACACAGGAGAATGAGCAGTGACTGCAAGTAACACAATTCTGTTGCATAGCATTCCAGAACAAAAAAAAAGGTTGTTTGGTGTACCAGAAACGTTATACTTTTACACTGGATTTTCAATGTATTTTTTTTTTATTTTGTGTTTCATTGGAAGATAGGGGTGAGTTAAAGTGGTCACCATTTTCCCCAACCATTTTCTGTATTTGTGGATACAGTACTACTGTAAGTCAATGTCCTTATGAAAGCCAAGTATAGTAAAATTCTTTATAGAATAGTAATTTCTGTACTTTGTATGTATAAAAAATGAATTCATACTATCTCAGTTTGAGTGATTTTAATTTATTTTTAACTGCTCCATTATAAGCAACTCTGTGGTCTTGATACTTCAACTGTTTGCCTTACTGGGTGCATATTCCATAATGTAACCAATTCTGGACCAAGGATATAGTGTGGCACAAATGCTCTTAAACCCACTGGAAAAAGATTGTGCTTTAGAAGCTCTGAGGCTTCAATAATAAACTCCAATTTGTTCCCTTTCATTCATCCCAGTGAAGCCACGGTAAACAGCAATCTAGGCTGAAACAACAACAAAAGAGTTTTCAAAGAACACACACAGCAGGAAATGAAACAAATTAGAAAATGGATGAGGAGGGAAAATGCAAATGATACAGAATCCTGTCATGTGGAAACTATTTAATATTCTATGTGAAGCAGAAGTGCTGTGTGTTAACTGCGGAAGGTAGAGAGGCTGAAAGGTATGACAAATTTATTTGAAATACCTTTCCATAAATCTTCCTTTCTGTTCAACAGCATTTCCATAAGATTAGACTATGGGCATTGCTTCTATAAGGTGCTTTTAAAAAATTCATCACTCATGAAATTCGCGCTGATTTGCCTATCTGCGTTCAAGAGCTTAAGAAATATTCAAAGGATTGAACAAAGTGCTCACTCATGCATGTGATACTTCAATTATGTGACACAATGTATTAAAAACTATTTCTGTTTTCTCACAGGTTAAAGCATTTCTTGTGTTTTCAGGAATTTGAGTGTCTTTTACATACTACATTTGTGAGTAAGGACAAGACACAACCTGGGTCATTGCTTGACAGATGTTGCTCATGCGCGCTTTTCTTAATGTGACATTAAATATATACTGATGGAAAAAAGAAACGCAACATTTTTTGGAATGAGAATACTATAGTTATAGCTTATGTACTTTCACCAAAAGTTGTCAATTTGTTTTAAGCCCTCTGACCAGCAATACGGCTTGTGCAATGAGGCATTGCAACTTGCCAATCACACTAAAACTCGTTAGGTGCACTTTTACCCAACAAGGTCCTGGTGGAACAATGCTTGATCAAGTCACCTTTAAAAAGGCCTTAATTCAAACCTTAGGTCACTGCAAGAAAAAGACCACAGTTAGTCAGTTTTCTGTGCATTACATAATGCCTCAAATGTCACAAGAAGCAAGGGAGAGGGCCATTGGCATGCTGCAGGCAGGCATGGCATGTGCCAGCATTGCCAGACACTATGGAGTAAGCCGCTCCACTGTGTCCCGACTGCAGAGAAGGTTTCAGCAGACCAGCAGGACAGATGACCGTCCAACGCAGCACTAACAAATGAGGTGGGTTTCATCGTTTGTGCTGTTTGTTGAGGGGGGGGCAACTTCATGGAGTTGGACAAGCAAACATGTCCTGGGTCATTACATTGCATGCTGCAAAAGACACGACTTCACCTGGGACAAACATGATGATCTAACAAAGGCACTCATATCTGTGTCTTCAGAGGTCAAGATGTGCCTTCACACTGTATTCCACACCAAGGATTGACCAGAAACACAAAGAAAAAAGGACTATGAGCTAATAGTTTCATGTTTGCATATAAGGACCCTGTAAATACAAACATGGATAAAGACAGTTTATTAAAGAACTTAGATTTAGGTTCACTTCTGTTATGTGAAAATAAATATATTTTCCAATATTGCTGCGGTCTACTTGTGTGAGATGGACTTTTCAATGTTGTCTCTTGGATGTGTTTTGAACTACCCGTGTCCTATGGAAGCCCGTTTCCGCCAGGGAGTAAAACAAAAACTGCGCTATGGTATCTCAGAATTGTGACTTTTTATCTCACATTTGCGACTTCCCACATTTCATTGTCTGTCCTTTTGTTATTGGAACGGATTTGGGTTCTAGGGCTTGTGCCCTTGCCGCTCCCACCCTAGTTCATGCCTCACTGCATGGCCTCGAACCTGGGTCTTGCCAGCTGAGCTAAAGAAGACCTGCCGGCCAGCATCCCTGTTATGCGCAGGGGAGGGCGGTGCCGTCACCACACCACAACCTGTATTTCGGCCGTTTCGTTACACTATATTAAGAAATCGTACAGGATCATAGGATCTATAGGCCTGAAGACTTGTCTTGTCAAGTGCCCTGATAAAAATCAAATTAATTACACTATTTTTTATGGAATCCCATTTCCGCCAGGGAGGCTTCCATAGTATCCGGATGGAATAGTGGACGGTGGTTTTTTTAAAAAGGTTTTTATTTAAACACCAGAAATACAAAAAAGGAGACAGAATATGAAAAAAGATACAGAAATAGAAACTTCACATCCAGAGGAATTCACAATTATAAAAGCTGAAATGTATACTTTTTACATATTTCCACTGTATGTGGAAGTACAAGGAATTGTAGTTTAAAAACTTTAATAGAGGGAGAGGTATTAGACCATTTACTTCTGTGGATGAAGTATTTTGCCAAAATAATTAACAGATTAATAATAAGAACATATCCTTTATCCAAATCAGATCTAAATATAAAAATATAAAACAGCTAAATCTTGAAATTTAACATTTACCATTAAATGTTTAACAAATATGTGCAGCATTTTTTCACCTCAGAAATATCGCTAGACTATGCCCTATGCTATCACAAACTGTGGCTGAAAAGCTGATCAACACATTTGTGTTCTTTTGAATTGACTACTGTAATGCTCTACTTGCTGGAGTATCTACATCTACTTTGAACAAACTGCAGTATGTCCAAAATTCAGCAGCCAGGATCCTGACCAGGTCTAGTGCAAGTGATCACATTACTCCTATCCTGGAGTCCTTGCACTGGCTTCCTGTCAAATTCTGTGTGGACTTTAAAATCCTCATACTCACCTACTGTATAAGGCTCTGCATTGCTTGGCACCTCAGTACCTGTCTGAACTGTATTATTGCCTTACTCCCCACCTTGCAACCTTCTCTCTTCTAATTTTGCTCTCCTTACTGTCCCCATAGCCCGTCTACATTGTATGGGTGACAGGGCCTTCTCCTGTTATGCCCCCAAGCTCTGGAACTCTTTGCACAAGGATATCAGTGAGTCACCTTCTCTAAACTCCTTCAAATCCAGACTCAAAACCTTCTTCTTTAGAAGAGCCTTTACTGAACTGGTTCCATTCTTCACCCCTCTGCTTTTCCTAGTACCACCATTCATGGTCTCCTCTCTATATTGTAATTGTGTTTTATCTTGTGTATTCTTTTTTAATGTTGGTCTCATTCTGTAAAGCGCTTAGTGAAGCCACATTTAAAGGTGCTATATAACATAAAGTTTATTATTATTCTAATAACATTTTGCAAATCTATCCAAAACAATTTTGGTACAATTCCTTTTTTACTTAAAAAAGAAGGTCTTCTTTAGCTCAGCTGGCAAGACCCGGGTTCGAGGCCATGCAGTGAGGCACGAACTAGAGTGGGAGCGGCGAGGGCACAAGCCCTAGAACCCGAATCCGTTCCAATAACAAAAGGACAGACAATTAATTTAGGCTATTTCGAAGTCCCAATTGCGAGCTATAAAGTCGCAATTCTGAGATATAAAGTCGCAATTGCGAGATACCATAGCGCTTTTTTTAACTCCCTGGTGGAAACGGGCTTCCATAAGTCTCAACTTTGTACGTAGTGCCCCTTAAAAAAACCATCCTGGTTCTTTTTCACGTTGACGAATGTGCTTTGCATAGAAAGTGCAACAGTGGTCTTGTTGTTCATAAAGTTACGAATTCAAGTCTTTTCAAAAACGTGGCTCGACGGATTGAATCTTTACACGTCCCTTGGTGCGCGGTTAAGAAGGAGACGGCGAGAAACTGATTACTTCTTCAAGATGTTAAAAAAGGACACCGCTACGAAGTATTAAGACGTGCTCGTTAAGGCCTCTTGGTAAGAACCTGCAATTGTTTGCTAATGCTAAAAAAACGCACAGAAGATACTGGTATTAAATGCAAAATCCTCCGCCGCCCCTTACCAGGGTAAAGAGAGAAATAAAGTTGCAGAATTGTTACACTCGCACAAGCAACAGAGCGCTTGAACTCGGCAGACGGAGTCACTGAAAGTCAAGGTCGCCGTGCATGGTCACGCGATCACCCAGAAAACAGGGCGCTATATCTCGGGAATGAAAGTAACAAACGGTGCACTGATGAATGATACTGGTCCGGTTCCCCTGCGGCGTTGTATGGGGACTGAGAAACGTCATGACCCCGAAAAAACAATGCGCTATATCTCGGGACCTAAAGCAACACAAACGCTACTTTGAACGGCACAAACCGGCACTAATGCAGCACCAACGAATGAGGTGGGTTTCATTGTTTGTGCTGTTTGTAGGGTGGTAAACTTCACTGAGCTTCTAACTCCCCCTCTATTTTCTGTCATAAGCCTTAGAACTTAAAAAACTCTACATTATGGTTTCTTAGTCATCTATTCACATACAGTAATCTCTAAACATCAATGGGAAAAAATACATTTTACAGTTTATTTTTCATTCTGCCTGTATTTGTGCATTTTCAAAGGTGTTCCTTGGATTTTAAAGCAAACGAATTTTATGTGCCAAGTACAGGAAATCAAACGGCAAAAGTGCTTCTTTTTACTTTTCCAAAATGTAATGCAACGTGAGCTTTTCGACTGTTTTGAAAGAAGGTGAGTAAATTCCTCAAACTGGAACCTTTAAAGGCGAAACTTGGTCCATAAAATCATAAATCATACCAATATACATTTGTGAACATAGGATAGGGCCACTTTCCAGCACTGAATGCCTTAGCTTTTTCATCAACCCAGGAACAGTGACAGCTATTGTACATAAGTGGGCAAGTGATCATGGTTAAGAATCTTGGTGCTAAGCTGGACATGGAGTTGGTATAACAGGTCCTAGTCTACTTGTAAACATGAAGTCCCCTCAATGGTGCTGTGGTGTAGTTTAATTCAATTTCTCTACAACGCCATTAGAAAAGAGTGGTACAGCATGGTTCTTATTTTGGTTAGATGGTACACCTGGGAAAAATCTGAATATTTCTCCTGCTGCTTCCACCTGCTGAACTGAATCATGATCAGTACTACACTACAGACAGAGAAGGGCCCTAACACATCATTGTGCAGGCGATGCATGGGTGATCCAGTCTGATATACAGTACCTATAATGTAAGCTCTTATGGTTAAGCATTGTCTGCACATCTTCATGAAGAGTCACACTTTTCCGTTGCATTAATGATGCCTGCTGAATACAGTACAGTGTCTTCCCTTCTCCAAGGTGACCTGACTGAGGAGCGCTGTGGTAGGACTGTTTGCAAGGGTTTACTACAGTACTTGCAATTGCTGTATTTAAATGTGGATAGGAATAGTAAAAATAAATAGTCAAAGGGTCTGCTTTCAGACCACTGTGTCCTTATCATTTTTTTCTCTGTGTTGATCACAGCCCAAAATGTACTGTAGTTATACCTCACAGACATTTGAGTTTGTTCACAGTTTCTACAAAATACGTTGTAATATGTTCACACTGTATTTTTCCTGCCAGTCCCTCAAAAATACAGATGGGAAATGGTATTACTTGCCCATAGTTAGTTACATGTCCATGCTTGGCACAAAACTAAAGTATTTCTTATTTTGTTTAGTATTAAACTAGGGATTAGCTAGCTCTGAAAATTTACTTTTTAGTTGGATTTTGTTGTGAAGTCTGAGTAGAACACAGTGATTCAGATTTCTTTGTCAGCTATAGGAAATAAAAGAATTAACGTGATGACAAATACAAGAAACAGAAATATCAATAGCTGCAAAAGCTAATGAAAATGGTATAAAACATATGCCTCTGTTCTCTTCAGCTCTTAAGATTAGGTCCTGCAGTGTTCAAAGAGTCATATCCTTTTAAAGGGTTCAGCTTTAATCTTCCCCAACAGTACAGTCTGGAGATACAGAGAACCAATGTAAATTGAATACAAACATGCAGTTTTGTAAAAAAAAAATAAAGGCACAGAGCAGATTCTTAAATTATACCACTCTGCACAAAAAGTAATTTACAGTAGTGGAGAGTGTAATAAAAGAAGAACAGCCAAGATTTTTATCACAAATGAGTATAGTAAATGAAAAGAAAAGTTTGGCCGAACATTATAACATTCTTTTAGTCTGGAACTCAAAGATGTCGTTTTTTGACAAAGACTGCAGATTTTATCAGCAAGCATGTGTGAGTTTCAGACAGGTTCTTTGTACTGTAGAAAACTAGTTGCTGGCATGTAATGATGGTATCAGGAGGCAAAATAACACGAGTATGAAAATATTTCTTGGTCTTTTTGGACTTTAATGCAAGGAGTTACTGTAACGTGAGGTTGTTTATGTTTCATTGTTCACCCTACAGCAATACACCTGGTGACATTAGAGAAACACAAGGACAGAGGTACATTTTAAGCTGATGATGCCCTGAAATCAACCTTTTTTCACAGGCTGCGAAAGTGTGAGAGCAGACCTGGCACACAACATCAGCCTCTTATTTTGCAGTATTCAATTTTTCACCCCATCTTTTTCTGTCCTCAAGGCAATGGTTGTTACAGTACATGTCCTGAGGAAATTGAAAGTGTGTATGTGTTAATGTGTTGTACAGTATGTGGAGGCATTTCTGTATAGAATTCATGAGGAACCTTTTGGGCCTTTTGCTGCTTTGGACTAAATATACTTTTCAAGTATATACTGTTGTTCTGCGTCCAGGAAGAACTACTTTTGTGAAGCTTTTGAAAATAATCTAACAAAAAGTCCAGCTAAACCCTAATTTGGACAGAGGGGAGACGTGATTTTACTTAAATTGATTTATTGGCTCAACTCGCAAGACTGAGAGAACAATAACCTGGCTGTTTTAATAAGGGATAAGATAGGGAGCTGTTTCAGGAGTGATGATGGGGTGGGGGAGAGAAATGATGATGCACATGCAGGAGCACTAGAATTATGATACATATACACAGTTAAGTAGACGTGGGTGAGGTTAGGGTCTGACCTTCTCCTAAACTTTAATTTAGAACTCCATTACGCATGATGAAGTTCTGATTACTCTTCTCAGAATGGGCTATCTCACCATTTTGCAAGCCTTGGAACATGCAGTATTTAGCACGTGCTGCCTCGCTTCACTGAGGCCATGGTTCTAGATCTGGAGTGCTATCTGTGTGGAGTTTGTATATTCTCCTCATGTTTGTGTGGGTTTCCTCCAGCTGCTCCTGTTTCCTCCCACAGTCCAAAAACATACTGATAGGTTAATTGGCTTGTGGGTAAATTGTCCCTAGAATTGAGTGTGTGTGTATTTGTGTGTCTACCTTATAATGGACTCGTGTCCCATCCAGGGTAAACCCTGCCTTACATTCGATACTTGCCAGGTTAGCTCTAGCATCTCCTGTGACCCTGTACTTGATTTAATAATAATAATTCCTTACGCTTATATAGTGCTTTTCTGGACACTTCACTCAAAGCACTTTACACGTAATGGGAACTGCCCTCCACCACCACCAATGTGCAGCATCCACCTGGATGATGCGACGGCAGCCATAGTGCGCCAGTACATTCACCACACACCAGGTTTCAGTGAGGAGGAAAACAGTGTGATGAAGCCAATTCATAGATGTGGATTATTACGAGGTCAAGACTGGTAAGGGCCAATAGGAAATTTGGCCAGGATGCTGGGGTAATACTACTACTCTTTTAGCGAAACACTCTGGGATTTTTAATGAACACAAAGACTCAGAACCTCGATTTTACATCTCATTAAAAGGACAGTGCCATTTTACAGTATGGTGTCCCTGTCACTATACTGGGGCAATAGGACCCACACAGTCCACAGAGTGAGTGCCCCCTACTGGCCCCCGTAACAGGGCCCCTTTAGGGTGTAATGCACAATGATCTTTTAGAAGCATCATTTAGATACATTTTATGGGGCTTTTCAAGTTAGAAAGAAAAAAAGGATATGGGCTAAGGATATGGGCTAAATTTCTTCAGGTTCTTCTGTAAGGTTATGATTATGATCTGTAAGATCATTGTTACCTCATGAAACTTCTATAGTGAAATCATTTTTTTATTTTATCTGAATAAACTCAATAAACAAAACTAATTAATTCATCTAAGAACATCGTTTATCTATTTCCAGGGTTGACATTTTACAAAGAACACTTTCTCAAATTAATGGTGTAAACAGTAAAATTGAACTTTCTGAAATTCTCAATTGAATTGAATATAAAATAGAAAGCAGGGTCGTGTTAGATTTCCAGATTGTTTAAATTGAACAATCCACGTTCTTTTGAACAATTGAACAATTGGTTCTTTTTCTCGTAAATTCTTAACACATTAATAAAATATATTAGATATATTTATAAAGCTTTCAGATTTGCAAGCCTGATGGATTTCAGGTTTATTTATAACGTGGGTCATATATATATCACAAGGTTGTTTTATGGCAAACCTTTCAGTTTGATCGTCAAGTGTTGTGACAGGTGTCTTTTGGCATTAATGCAACAGTGATTCCATGGGTCTTGCTGTGTTTTCTGTTTGTTTTGTACGTTAATGTGTTCTTACGTTTTCACTAGGACAATATACATTGACGTTTGGGTTTAACCTCCCTTCCTTGGGGTTTATCACCAGCTTCTAGGAATGTGGAAGATATTGACTAGTGAATGTGTCCCTGGCAAGCACCAACCAAGAACAAGTAAGGAAATTCAAGAGACAGAGCATATTAAAACCTAAAACATAACTTTGTTCCTAGAAATCGAATGTATATTAGCAATTTAAAGCAGAAACAAGAATTGATAGGTGGTACCGTACCACTTCAATGTGGTGTGTCAAATGTAATGCATTTCTGGGTAGAAAGAATGAAAAGTCAAATTATTCACAAATGCCAATGATATCTTTTTTGATTGTCCCTTCAAAAAAAGGACCGTTTTTTCCCCTTCACAATGAATTGAATAGGATTGCACGTGAAATCGTTTGTGATGAATTGTGAACATTGTATACAGTTACCAACTGAACATAAGTTTTTGTTCAGTAGTAAGCTTGTGTTACACAACAAAAAAATCTGAGAGGTCAATTTTCTTAAATTGTGTAGAAAATAAAGTTTTGTTTCTTGTATTATTTGAGACGGCTCTCTAGGCTTTTAGAGGATTTGAGTACTAGCTCCAGCAATTTGCTTATTGTCTTTTAAATCCTCACTCTCTTATATTCTTTATTCATGGGCCTGATAAAACACTGCTGGTGATGTAATGCAGGTTTACAATTATAAATTATTCACTAGAAATTTCTCACTCTATTTAAGCTGTAGCTGAGTAGTAGATGAGTATAAACAATACAAATATTCAACCCTGAGATATAAAATAATGTAATATAAGTGAAAGAAGAAGCCAAGTATGTATTGATTGATTTTTCAACAAACCACTATTTACGGGAAGGAGAATTGTCTAAATAAAGAACTGTATTACTGGAGCCGCCAAAAGTTAAAACTGCAGTATTTTTAGATGTTTAATTCAAACAAAGTGTGAATGTAACCTAAGTTACAGTACATTGATAAAAACATTTTATTTTCTTTGCAGTTAGGAAGCCTGTTCTTATATGCATAGCTGTAATAATAAAAATACTTATTTTAATTAAAATACTTCAACTTCCCTGTCACAGGTGAGTTCTTTTGAGAGATCCATTGCATAATAATTATATTGTATGTTGAGATGAATGCTCTAAGCAGACAAATATACAGTATAAAGCTCTAATCCAGGCTATAGTATGGAAATGAAATTGTGAATGGATTGCACTGGACTGAAATATATTGTGGTTGTGAATGTCCTTTAAGGATGAAATGAGGATACCAAAGTCACTGCAGTTGTAACCTGATCTGGGTTTGAACTCAGTCCTCCAGAGGTGAAAGGAAAGAGAATCATGCCAGTAACCCACTAAAAAGTCCTAGCCAGATGCAGTATGCTTCTTTTCCTAGTGATTTATTCTTTTTCCGAAAATTAAACTATAAACAATCAGGATGAAGCAATGGTAAATTAAGCAGATATGCACAATTTTATTCAATCATTTCCTGAGAATGATGTTTTCACACACATATGACAGGGTAAAGTTCCATTATATTCTGAAGTCTTGCTAAAGAGCTGTATGATAGAACACATTGGAATCAGTGCAAAGGAATCAAGTATTTCAAAAGGTACAGGAGATGGGTAAGAGTAATGCACCATTGCAACATGGTGTGCAGCAACTTTAAAAATTGAGTTAGATGGCTATTTCATAGCATATGGAATTATGTATGCGCTTTCAATTGGTTTTCAAGCTCTGAATTATCAGGATACCAGCACTGAGTGAAAATATCACCTGAGTTCACATTTGCACTGTATGTGCTCTTTCCAACTTCTCAGCTCAAAGCCTAGATTGACCTTTTAAGTCGCAGGTCAGGCTTACATTAATTATGTTCTTATAGAGGCTGATTTTCAGTGTGACCATAATGCCCATCTTATTTACCAAGGGGCAAGCACTTCGCCCACAGTGGACAATAAGGGTGATTATGTGCACCTACTGTATATAATAAAAGACAAAGAAGAAGTCTCAGATCTTTTTGATAGTGAAACAACAGATCACAAAGAACAATCTGATGTGAGCATATCAAAATTAAAGGAATAGCTTCAATGAGTATAGAATCAAGAAGGATAAAGATGGAGAGTGCTCTGTGATTGACAGATCCTAGAAGTTAGTGTTTAGCAACTACACGTTAAGCATTTGCGGAATTTTGTTCCTTTTGTACAGTAGTTTTATGGTTACTGATTCATGCTGGCTATCATCCTGGGTTTGAAGTTCCGTTTATTACTGTAACACCAGGCAACAGAAATCAATCACTGTGGATATAAAGTGTCCAAAGTTGCCCATAGTACCAGACGTCTTAGTATGTGTAGAGCTTTTTTATTTTGAAATGCCTTTATGGCCCAAAAGGCTTTTAGTAATATACAGTACCAGCCTGAGATTATTGTTCTAAACATTTGTACGCATTCAGTTACTACTGTTCAGGACCTCCCCCATCCTGTCTTGGCTATGTTTCTAAATGGCATCTGTTCTCTCTTACCACATGATCACAAATCTCTTTGGAGGGAGCCCAGGTTGCCTCCAGTTGGGACACTATGGGCTGTGTGATGTCCCAGCTCACCCTTTAATGTTAATGTGAGAGGATACAGAGTATTGTGTCAGCCATAGAATTATTATGGTTAATACCAATGACAGTATGATGGACATTTTGATTTTTTGTGTACAAAATTAAGCATGCCAAGTGGGACACTTTAATGTTCATGGAAACTCACCAAACAGATGGAAACTGGAAATAGTGCAATTGTCCAATCATGCCCACAAATAGTAGGTACTCTGGTCATTATGCATGTATTGAATTCTGCAATTTTTCTGCATTCTAAATGCTAAGTGCTGATTTTGCTACACCCAGACAACACATGGCACACTTGCTGAAAAGATAATAAACTTGTCTCTACATGGTAAAAATATGAACGACAAATTCTGTAGAAAACAAGATTGGAATTGACCTTAAGAAATGTTTTTTTTTCTCTGTTGGGCCATAACAAATTTAAAATGGTGACCCTAGTAGAAGAGATCATTCGATAAGTTTTGCTCTGATGTTCCTTGGCAAAGGCTCATACTACGCTGAACCAAACACATGCAATTGTAATGGAGAAATGTGGCTGAACCTGATTATATTACAGCGGGCGGCAACACAGTCAATGCTCATTTCGTATACTGTACATGAGCTCAGAAACTTTGTGGCCATAATCTGGTATTTGAAAATGGCAGACTGTACTTAGAAGGATTAATTTGGATCTTTTGATCAACTAAAACCAATACAAATTTCAAGGAGCTTACAGTTTTAATGCCTTTTTGGCAAGTGTTGCAGGAGGTATATGGTACAGGAGATTTCTCACTTTAATTAACAGCTTAGACCAGGCATTAACAGAGTGTTTTTAAACATGTCTTAGAAGTATCCTTAATACCTGTAAGTCAAAGACATTTTTAAATATGCCTTTACTTTTATATCTGAATTACACAGAGTGAGACCAAAAATGTCAACAGCAAATGACTTTTAGAGCACATCTTGGAATTTCACATAAAGCTTAATTTGATGCCAAATTCAATCCAATCAAAATCCATATTCCACATCTTCAGAGCTTGTATGGCTAATAATGAAATTGCAGTGATGTGAATGTGTAAGACAAATACTATTATTTAAATTTATTAAATTAAAAAATAAGAAATAGTGTATCAGAACATATAAAGTTGCTACGTTGTAAGAAACAGCAGATAACTATAGGAATACCACATTTTCCACAAAAACTGAAAAAGTTTCAAATGCTGTGTGTTAATGCAGATATCCTTCTTAGTTTAGGTAGCTGGTGCAAAGGATTTTACCTCATGTGATGATATATTAATATACAGTAATTGCAACATAATATCAATGAAACCTTATTAAAAGACTAAGACATTATTTATAGATTTTACTGTTTTACAGTTATAAATGATTTACTGTGGCAATAAATACTGTTACTCCCTTATTGTGGGTTTTTTTCAATTCATAAATGGAGTTACATTGCAGTTGCTTTGCCATGACAGAAAACAATAAAGTAAAAACACTAATTTCCCTCATTTGTGCACACAGATAAGAGTTCATAAACCAATTGAAAATAATAATAATAATAATAATTGCTTACACTTATATAGCGCTTTTCTGGACTCTCCACTCAAAGCGCTTTACAGGTAATGGGGACTCCTCTCCACCACCACCAATGTGCAGCATCCACCTGGAGGTCTAAATGTATTTTACTGACATGGCAAAGACCAACTACGTAACTACTAGCGATAACAGTACAAGCTTTACAATGTGAAAAGTGTTATATTATTTTATCCTATTATTACTTAACTTATTTTTGTGTCTGACATGATAATTTTATCAATCTAATTTAACATATGTCCAGTATTGTTTTGTCAGCAATGTACAGTTCTGTAGTGAAAACAGAGGAATTTCTGTTCCTGATGGTAAATTAGTAATGTTGATACATATACGTCTGACTGACACAGTTAAGGTTATTGTCAGGAGAAATGAGATTAGCATTGCGATATCTGTTGTCTCATAAAGTACATTTAAAATACATGCCGTTATCTTTAAACTGTTTTCCTGGCTTCTGATTATTATGATTCTTTAACTTAAGACTAATCAATCCATCCATCAATTTTCTAACTGCTTTATCCAGTACAGGGTCATGGAAGAGCCAGAGTCTATCCCAGTAACCAATGAGCAAAGGCGAGATACTCCCTGGACAGGGTGACAGTTTATCCCAGGGCACACACAGACACAGACATGCACACACTCATACCATGGCCAATTTTCCCAGAAGCCAATTGGCCTACCAGTATGTCTTTGGGTGTGGGAGGAAACCTGAGCGGTCAGAGGAAACCTGCGTGAACGTGGGGATAACATACAAACTCCACACAGATAACAGGAGTTGAACCCAGTGCTGCAGTGTTGCAAGGCAGCAATGCTAACCACTGTGCCACCAACTTACAGTACTATCTCACTCAAGTTGGTTTGTGCCTACCTTACTATCAGTAATGAAAAGTGTTCCCAGATTTCTTAACTGACACAAGAATAGGCTTACATATGTACATTAAATCAACATTAATAAACAAAAGTTTTATATCAGATGCAGACATGAAATTAATAACATGAAAATGCAATAAAACAAGATTTAGCTTTTGCCATTGGCACTGATATATTGTTACTGAGCGCTTGGTATTTTCCATGTTGATAAAATCCCTTTATATTAATGTTTTTTATGAATGCAAATGAGAGACTGTTTTTTCAGAATTTCCTTCCATCACGGTAATGCGACTACAATGTTACCAAACTATTTCTGAAGCAGAAAAGAATCTACAAGATTGTAACAACCTTCATATTACTATCATGATAAAACAGACAGTTTGTTTTAAAAATAAAAACCTTAATATTTTTAAATCAGTTTAATTCCTATTTACACTTGAAAACAGTTACGTACTGTACTTTTGCTGTAAAGAGATTAATATTTGACAGTATTCTGAAATATTTAACATATAAAGTGACTGTTCTACATTTTAATAAGTTTGGATGCTAAAGAAAGTACTGTATGTGGTATCAAATACAGAGTATGAAATTGTTTTAACATCTTCAACTTTTCTTTTGTCCACCAGCTCTTACACCATGTGACAGACCTTAAAATACATAAATATTTCTATCTCTCACTCAGGGATTCAAGATTTATGTCTCTAATCACCTACATATAAAGTCCATGCTGAAGCTTGCTGCGTCTGAATGATAAAAGAAAGACTAATTTTTCATAACTGAGACATTAAACCCTTCCTTTAAGCGTAAGGCTTATTCTCAGAATGTCTGTGTGGTTTTCAGTTTTATCTAATCCTGTGCAATGAGCACTGCTTCATGGAGTATTAAAGAGAGAATTAACTTAAAAACCAGTATTGCAACAAGAAAAAGTAACCCATGTACTGTGCAGCAGTACTGCCTAGGTAAGTCCATTTATAACAGATACACCATCACAAAGGACATTAATTTTTGTTTATTGAACCTTGTAAAGGCAGTGTGTTTTTTTAAATCTGTGTGATTTTCTATGTATATTAAACTGAAGGTTAATGAACTAGTTTTTAGTTTCCATTTATTCTTGGCATGTAAGAAGTATATTACAAAGAAATAGAAATCATCACATTGATAAATGGCTTTGACACCAAAAGGCTTTTGTTGCAGGTGGGGTTTAATGCACTCTCAGATTTCCTTAAATAATTTTAAACACTCAATAACTGAAGTTAATGTATGACTGACTGTTTTACTTTAGACTTTTTATGGATTTACAGTATGTTTTTTTAAGGTTTTATGCAACATTTGTGAAGTTTTAAGTATATACTTATGTGGATTAGTTTCCCTCCCACTTGATGATCAGAGGCTGTTTGGCCTGATTAGTGTACATCTGCCAGTGATTTAGCTGCTGCTAAATGGTGTGGAACTTATGCCTTTGTTAAGCCTTATCACCATTAGAAACTGTTTGTTGTGCCTTGAGTACTTGCCAGATATAACAGTAGCAAAACAGAATGGGTAATGTTGCTACAGCATTAGAACAGATCTAGATGATTAAAATGGCTAGCGAATTTATGAATAAAATTATCATTCCTTTTTTCTGTGGCACAATTTGAAACCCAGGTTTTCATTTTTCTGTTTCTAAACAGTATTTTCACAGGCTGATTGTAACGCTTTTAGCTTTGCCTGATTTAAAACCCTACATGGCTTGTATCCAAGGTATTTTCGTTTCTTATTTTATTAGCACCTTCTGCATTTGGGCATGCGCGATTAATAAACACCCAGTATACGTTTGTCACCTGAGAGCTTTACTAATTAATTAGATATTGACACAAATGGATTTTTTTTCTCAAAAGAGTATAACAAATACATAAGCCTCCTGTTCTTACAGGCACAAATGAAGCTGTATGTATGCTAAAAATATACAGTTTGTATTTTTTCATATGAAAAGAGAGACAGTACTCCATTATGATTTACTGTATAACTGGGATTCCCTAACCCATGAGAAGGTAATAAACCTGAGCAAGTGGACTCATGAAGGATTAAATCAAGGCCGAGAATTCAGGCAGGTGTAGCTCCGTGATATTATACAGAAGAGGCCCAAGTGTCTCTAGAATTCATTCACACTGCTGTGTAATAAAAGCATAAAGTGCAAACCTGTACTTCATAAATAAAATTTCTACTACAATTTGTCATAGGAGCAATCAAATGAAAACCTTTTACAAGTGTTAGAACTAACAGCTTTTTTATGAGAGGGTTTTCAAGGGTTCTAACCTCAACCCCTGCTTTGCTACTGACTGTGTGTTACTCTGAGCTATTTTTTAACCTCTTTGTACTCCCTACTTGTGCTAAAACAAGGCTTCGTGAGGTAAAAGTATAATTGGTATGAAACTGATATTACATTGTGCAATTTTCTGTGTCATAGATGTCTTTTAATTTTTTTGTTCAAATCATGACTCAAATACCGAAGCAGCATCCTTTCATCCTCATATGTAAGTGTTACATTGATGCAGAATTTTACATTTTTGCCATGTTTGGGTTGCTTTAGGTGCTTCTACACAGCAAAATGTTTCTCTCCTTCTGCGGCATCGATTTTAAAAAAGTGCAAAAGCTACAGTACGTGACAGTAAAGCTGACTTATCTGTGTGTAAAATGTACAGCTTATGTGAAGGGATACTGGAAAGAGAGCTGACAAAGGCTCTTTGTCAGAGATTAGCTTCTGTTGTCTTGTGAGATGACGAGGGCATATGGATCATGGCCCAAGGGGGGCTTCCTTAGGCTCTGTCTTCACACAGTGGGATCAGAGGGACAAAGATGAGAAATGGTCTTCAAACAGAACTCAGGATTCACAAAGTATGTTGCCACATCAGCTCCCTTTTGCTCTTGATTTTCAGAGACCCAGAAGCATAAAGGTGGGCCTGCTGGGAATGAAAGAATTGCATTTCAGGAACAGCAGTCAAAAGAGTGTAATAACTAATTTTTAAAACCTAGTCTCGAACTGAACAGCCTGTAAATGTGCATCTGCTACAAAAATGCAGATATTAACATGAAAGCAGGGCCTTAATTCAAAGATTCTACATTGAGTTGGTCCTCAGACTCGAAAGAAATATGCCTGCTTTATTTACTGTGTTCATAAGAACTGTAACAGGTGACATATCATAACATTTCACTGTGCACACTGGGTTGTGTGTTGACCACATTTCACCTGAAATGTGCTACCAAATGCAAAGAAGGAGTGTTGAATCCTAAAAGTTCTTCCCATCTTTAACCAGAGATTAGAGTGTTCCTTTTGTAATCAAAGGATCTTAAAAATAAAAACTTGTGAATTAGAGGGGGTCATTCAGACTATCTAATGAGTATCTCGCTCATTTGATCAAAGGATTGCATCCAGTCATTTCTTGAAAGATTCCAAAATACTTTACAGGCTTGAACAGAATGGCTGGGTAACTTGTTTTCGACATGGAAAAGTGCCTTCTGTTATCAATTTTAAATGCACTTCCCCTTAGTCTCCATCTGTGTCCTCTGCTTTGTGGTTTTCTGTTGCTTTTGAAGACCTTAATTGGAACTATCAATGCCTGTGAAAATGCTGAATACCTGAATCACATTCCCTAATTGTTTTACCTGTCTAGATTAAATTATTTTAAACTGTTGGAATTGGACATTCATTTAAACCCAAGCTTATTTTCTAGTTGCTCTTCTCTGGGCTGATTCCAGAACAGCCATATCCTTTTGGTAAAGTTGTGACAAAAATTGTATACTTACTGTATACTTAGTGATTTGTGATTTGTTACCAAGCCTCAATTTAAATCCTACAGTTAGTATTAGTTGTATAGTCTAACATTCTGTTTGCATTATATAATTGCTTCTCCCATTGTCGAGAGGTTGTAAATTATGTGACCGTAAACACTTCAGTGTTTTTCAGGAGTTCATTATTTCTTATTTTAATGATAATGTTTCCCAGAAGCAACATTGTATAGAATGAGATAGATCATTTTTTCCCAGTACATCATGTTACTTTATAATGAGATTTACATACTGTATATGTAATATGATTCAATGATTCTTGTCTGTGATATTCTTGGGGTATTGACACTCACTGATGCACAAAAGCACTACTTGTGCACTTGCATGAAGAATATAAATGCGGGAAAACAATACCTGATGGATTTATTGTTTTGTTACCTTTAATGTAAGTTTGTTTTAAAATGTATGACCACATCTTAGGCCTAGGGATAGTGGGGGAAAACTACTAATGACTTTCCTAATGAGTATCTATAAAATCTACAAATATAACATATACAAAATATATATAAAAATAAAATGACAAAACTCTCTCTCTCTCTGTTGAAAAAACCTGAAATACTCTGAAATGTCTGTTGTTAGTGAAACATGATTGTCATTGTGAAGGGCTGGAAAAGGTCTTTAAGCTGTTTGTACTGATTTTTGAGGAAGGTAGGCTGTCCTTTGGATGCATTAAAATGCTTTCTACTATATGGCTCTGACTTTAAGCCGTGGATTTTCTACTGACTATCACATTGTATCAATATGGATAATCATGTCTCATGGATGTGAAAATTATTATACTGTGTTTCAGAGTTGAGAAATCTTGGTATTCGTCAGGCAGGTCCACACACTATAAGCCTTTGGATTGATTAGTCAAAAGACAGTGAGTAGAGAAAGCTCTAGCATGACAGGTCATAATCAGCCTCTTTGAGTGAAACAAACCCACTCCCAAGAAGCACAGGGATATGGCCAACAATATTCCTGTCTTGAAGATAAGCAATTTAGAAAGAAATACAGAACATGAATAATTGTTTGGCAAGTATGACATAATGGTAGAGGCCTAAGACATGTGGCATGAGAAAACCAAAACAAAAAGGACACTATTCCTGCCAACTGTTTTTAATGCTGTTTTGCTTGCCTGTTTAGTGTAATGGGTTTGGCATTAACTTAAATTTTCAAGCATCCACACAAAGCTGCTTCTGAGAGGAATGAATTAGTGCTGAAATTTACACTCTATTTAATGACAAAGTGAGAGAGGGATCTCTTGCCTCATGATTAACACTCACACAGCTGTACTGTAGTGCTAAATTAGTTCAACTGCTGCCATTTTATTTCAAGGGTGTCATCATCTTTCTTGTGGTTGGGCAGTAGCAAACACAAAGAACACATTTGTACAATTGAAAACATAGAAAAGAAACTGTTCTGTAACAGTTACATAAAAACTAAGGAGGTTAAACCCCAATCTTGCCCACTTCCTCCTACCCATTTATAAATATCACACTTCTTGCTAATGCATTGTTGTGCGTTTCATTTTTCTCATTTGGCATTGTCTCTGGCTAGAGACTAACCTTGCTGTGGTTACACTCACCTTTTTCTTCAGCTTGCTCAAAGAACACTTGCAAACACAATCAATCACATCTCTCTATTAAGACAGAGAAGAAGCATGAATTCAAATAGCAAAATATATTGGGGTGACTCATTCATGACAACTCATTCGGATTGACAGGGGTTATCGGAAACCCCAAAAGAAATGAGAGGAGCTTCCATCCCTCCACCCTAGATTTTTCCCTTGCATCATTAGAAGGTTCCATGGCTGGTTTTGGCTTAGGTACCCCAATAAATCTTACTAGACAAATCAAGCCCCTCTGCGGTTTAATTATGCTTTATCCAAACAGCATAGGTGGTGATTATTCCACAACATTTGTTCAGAAGTTAAATTGTCGATGTGTTCTGAATACTCCAAGTGGCTTACCATGGGCAGTTACAATGGAAATGCTAGCTGAAGTGGATTGAGATGACTGGGCACTGAACATCTTTATGCTAACAAGAGCTTCTTTAATGTTTTCCTCATTTGAACCAGTTCCTCAGGAGAGACAAAATGAATAGCACAAATTAAGTGTATTGTATCAGATTGTAAATAAAGCACTTATATTCTGATGAAAGATCTTAAGACATATTCTAACCTTGCATTTTGATTTTTTCTTTGATTTTCTTTCTATAATGCAGTTTTTCTTACTCTACTTAACACTTCACCTTATTTTTAACATTATTACAATTGATTTTTAGCTTTTAATACATCTTTCATGCCATTTTGCACAACTATCTAAATCTCTGTCAATTCACATTTGATGGCTTCTGGCTTGCTACATAAATTGAGCTGTTAATTATATTTTTATAATTTAAACTAAACACTATTGTCAGGCCGTACACATTTTTTCTTTCCAATTTGAAGGAAAACGGAGACAAATAGTTCTGTGAAAAAGGTTTTAATTTCTGTCTGTGATAGTTTTCTACATTTGAGTTGTGGTAGACAGATGTCAGATATTAAGTAAAAATGCCTGTATTTATCACGTTTATTCAAATTAAATTTAAATCATTCTGCAAAATTGTGTTTTTTGCATCAAAATCATACACATAAATTATTATTTAATTGCTAATTTAAAAAAACCCTCTTTCCTTTCCCAAAAACAGATAGGAAGAGCATGTGAAAACAAAATCAATTTATGATAATTTTTTAACCAATTCTACTTTTAATATATCTTAAGAAGTAACTTAAAACCCCAAAGCTGTGACATTTTGTCCTTGGATATTTTTTAACTGATATATTTATAAACTGCATTATCAAATTTTGCTCTTGTTGAGAAATGTTAGTCCTAGGCAATAGTCCAGTGTCTATCTGCCTGCAATAAGTTTAGTGTAATTATTTATGTCTGTTACTTATCTGATGTAACAGCTGGCTTTACTACAACCAGGTGGGCTTTGTATTCTCAGGAAGCAACATACAGTACAAGCTTTGTGAACAGGGATCTAAAGAAAACCTCTTAAAACAAATGTTCTGTCCATGATGCATTTTCAGTGCTCATGCGTAATTAAAACTGATGTTGCTGGGTTTATTTCTGGACTGAGGTGCTCTCTGTGTGGAACTTGCATGCTTTCAATGTGAGGTTTTATTTTAACCCTTCGGAACACTGGCTAGGTTCTCAGGTGTCACTAAATTGTTTCCGTGTGCTTGGGTTTGTGTTCTCTAATGGACTGGCCTCGTGAGTAGGGTGTAGTCATGCCTTGTGCCCTGTGCTTCCAGGATTGGCACTGTGCTACCATGAACCTTACCAGCAATAAAAGGCTCGCTGGTAATGAATGGAGGGGTACAGTTAGGTAAGAAAAAGTATTTATACTAAACAATAGTATCACACTTATGCTATGTTAGACACAGAGAATGGAAAACCAGATTGATGTATGGATGCAATGGGTTGCAAGAGGATTTCCATGTGATACACTACAGTATGTGTCTGGACAGAATGAAGCAATTGGGTTTTAAGACTTCAGCCTTATAATAGCAAGGATTTCTGGAGGGAGCAGATTTGTTTCTGCTTTTGCACTGCAGAATAGAATGTTCAGCTTTTTTGCTTGAGAAATATTGACTGGTGTGGAAGATTACAAAGCATCAAAGACTGAAGTCTGAGTTGCTATTTTAGCATTACAAGAAGAAAAGTAATATATTGCAGCCTGTTCTCAAAGAAACTGAGTATAGTTGCTGTATGTGTGGTACATGTATTTATTAGATTTTTTCTATTAATATTTGGTGTTGGATGATGCAGAGTAATGTGCTAATAAAAGCAGCATGTACTGTATATATGCTGTACAGTATATGCCTATATACAATATGTGTGTATCTATATATTTCCAAAAATAAGTCTTTTTTAAAATACTTTTTTTAAGATAGTCTGTGTATTTTTTTCTCCTTAATTTGTATCTAAATAAACTGAAATTGCACTGTGCAAAGTTTTTTCTTTTGCCCAAAAGAGTGCTCAGGTGAGATTTTCCTTGTTCACTGAATCTCTTTTTCTACTTAGTTAAATTATTATTTTTTTAAATATGATAGTTCTCATCATGACACACTGAATTCCTACAAAGTAAAAGGTCTTTGATTAATATTTATCTCTATTCCACACCACCCATTAGTTAACTATGGTAGCTTCATAGTGCTAAGTGCAGGTCTTGTATTGGGCTGATGCCAGTATCTTCTTAATAATGTAATAGGCATGTAATATTTGTTATTGTGTTCCCACCTTCCGGCAGACATACTGATTAACAGCAACAGCTGGTTATTGTGGAAACTAAGGAAAAGACAATTGGGTTCCTCCTGCAAATTGTTTCTAGTTTGCTGTATTATTTTCAAATTAAAATATTAAGTCAGGCATGGTTCGATGGTCATTTAGTAGAGGAAGAAGAATATCAAGAATATGGTCAGTTGTCATTTTCTGTTTTGCATAAAACATGAATGCTTGTTTTAAGCATAGTTTTACATCAGAGAATGTATGGTGCTAATTGTGATAGCAAAAACCATGTTACAGAAAAAATGTTTTTGATTACTTTTTTTGTTTTTTTGTCACACCTTTGTTCACAGTTGTAGGCAAACAGTTTGTTGTCATTTTTATGTACTTGGTGGATACAGATTTACTTTTAAATTGCGAACACTCTATTGTTATGAAAGGCACTGTGTTCTGCTAAACAAATTAAAATCTTGTTTAGATACTGAAGTTTAATGTAAAGATACTGTAGATGTCTTCAAAGACAGTACTGGATGCCTGCTGCCAGTATAATATGAAAATGGAAAATAGTTATCATTTTTATTCTTTTTCTGTGATCGACTAAAACCCTTTACAGGGCTGTTATTACAAGTATTATACAGTAAGTATTATACACCAGGTGGACATATGGTTAGTTGTTATTGATAAAAAATAAACGCAGTGAAAATCAGGTTTGTGTATTCTAATTTTATTTGGTAGTTTAAATAGTATAGTAGTATCACTGTGATTTGAATTGAAAAACAAAAGTGACAGGAATATGCTGTTTTGATGACCAGCTTTAACATCATACTTATTGTGCAGCTAATCTTCCCTGTTACTTGTTATCTCTTTTACTTGTCATATAGAAGAATGTACAGTAATTACAGATGCCTAATACTAAAAATTTCCTCTCAGCAGTGTTTTTTAAAATGAACACTGGTAGAAATAAAGGCATAGTACTATTGTGTGTACAGTACTTGGATGTTTGTTGGTTGGGCACTGCTGTTGTTCTCTTGCTAGCGTACACTGGCACTAGCAATCTTTGGAAATCTTTGGATTGCTAGTGTAAAATATCCTGCTGTACACATGTAAATTGCGTTGGATAATTGCATCAGCCAAATAAATTAGTAAAAGCCCACTATAACGGTTAAGGATTTATAAAAATTATTATAATAAAAACAATGTATATATTTTGAAATTTGAAGTCACTTTACATGGAACAATAAAAGAATGTTTTAGCATGCTGAATTGGAGGTTGAAGTAAATGTCTAAAGACCAATTTTTCATTTTATACACAGCTGTGATAGAGAGCTCTCAACCCTATCTAAGCTCATTATCCTGAGCAAAAAAAATATTTATAGGTATGTTTGAGAGTATGAACAAGCAGCTACATTATTCTAAATTGCACTCAGGTTTATGGTTTTGAGGCAGCAAATTACTTTTTAATTCAATTTTCATTTCATTTTGATGTTTCTTTATTTGGAATAATCCAAAGTGTATTACAGAGACCATTTAAATGAAAGGGCAATGTTGATTTTTGAAGGTGCTTGTGAATCCATTAAAAGCCTTTTTTAGTGAAATACAATATCTTCAAAATTATTTTGGTAGAGATATACTGTGCTAAGTTTTAAAGTACTTGTATTAGTACATTACTTTTGTGTAGAATATTTGAAACTCATATTTTTAAGTATAGATAATAAATGTAAATTACTTTGTCTTAAAGATAATGTATTTTGTACATCTACTCAGCACTTTCATGGTATGCAAAGAAACCACAAGTGTGACAATGTTATGAAATACCAATGGGACAGTAAATTTTAACTGCTCTTCAGGTAGATGCTTTCCAGGATGTTGAGAAAATGTTTTTCAGAAGGCTAGTCTAAAGTAAAAAAAATGCATTTTCATCTAAGGCTTGCAAAATGGAGAGGAATATAGTATCTTTGATACTACAGTCAAGTACAGTCACCCTCAAATCATTTCAAATGTAATACTGCAGAGTAATATCTCTGCAATGAATCATATATCCGTTGATCCCCTGTGAGTTCAGATTTCTGAATGCAATATCTTGACTTTTCGAAGTTCTAACTAAAAGTCTGAACAGTTCCCAAATAGTTTGCAACTAAACAGTGTTTCATAGGGGATATTTATTCACATCACAAGATAAAAATGAATTTGCTCATAAGTGCTTTTAGAAAATTAAAATAAGGCATTACATTGTTCAATGTATTTACTATATAACAAATTATGAATTTTTTAATGTATGCCTTAGATGCACACCTAAAATGAACAAAATGAAGACTATAATATTAATTAATTATGAAAATAGAAGAGGAAAATTGTTGAAGATGGGGTTTTGAAAACTTATCTTGTAGGTAGTCGTCATTTTAATGTTTTTGTTTGAAAAACATATAACCAACTAGAGTACAAGCAGTGCAATACACCTTTAAAATCTGATCAGGAAAACTTTTATGAACTGTATCTAGTTTTTACTCCATACCAATGCTAATAATGTGGTCAGTAATTAATGCGATATTTTCAATGAGTCGTTTAGTCATTTTTATATTAAGGATGACCTGCTCTACTATGATGATCAATGTGCAGTTACTGTATAATATCGCAGCAGTGATTTCAAGGATTTTTTACATGTTAATATGCAAGTCCATGTTCAAATATCAGTTTAGAGGTGTTTTCCTGTAAATATTTTGAATGGGATATAGTTTAAACCTTAAATATGACATTTAGTTTATTTCTCATTAATTTTATAAATATTTTTGCCAATCCTGAAGCAGAAAAAAATGAAGATAATATAGTCCTCATAGCTGTCAGTCAATTGAAAAGCGCTTTCAGAACAAGGTATGAAAAATGAATTTTCTCTTGCTTCAGAAAGTGAGTGTGAATGGGACAACAATAATGATAGCATGAAATATTTAACCCCAGTGATAAAAAATTCACTATGTTACTCATACATAACCCAAGATCCTTGAAGTAGATGTTTTAGAAAGGGCATATGTTTTAGAGTTTTTTGGCAACCCCGTTTCTCAGTTCTGCAGACATGGACCTTGGTATAAGGTTAAATTCAATAGTCATGAGACGTACAGTTCACCTTCATTTGTTGTTATGGAGGAACTGTCTACAGTATGTGTACATGTTTTCAAAAGCACTAGGTGTACTGTATACTGTATGTGCTATATATGCAGATGCAGGGGATACTTTATTGCAAAGTGGAGATGAAATTATTGTATTGCTGCTCAGACATTTGCATTTTGGATAGTGTTGGAATGCTTCCTGACCCAATGAATGATGGCCTATAAGAGATGTTCACAATTATATATACACAAAAACAAGGTGATACAGCAATCCCATATCACATTGTCAACCATTTCTAGACTGAATCTACAGACCTCCTAGTGCTGTCATTTTCTCAGCAACATTTTTGCATTGGAAATGCATTCATCAGCACTCTGAAAATGATCTCACATGTCAGTTTTCCCCTGATCTTTAGGATCTTGCTGCATACTCCAGTACAGTCATCCTGATGCAGTGAAGGCAGACACATCTTACTTGGACATGCAGTTTACATCCGCATATCTGTCTGACTGTCTGATATTTACGAATAAAGTAGATTCCATAATTCTTACAACGTGCCAATAGATAGGTACACAGACAGCACATAGATTTTATATCTAAGTAGCATTGATACAAAATGAGATGTAGCAAGGGTAACACAAAAGGGAGCAACTGCAGCACACTTTTCTTTCCAAGATCAGGTGAGTGACCCATTTAGATTCTAGCCTTATATGATTGCCATGTATGGTAGAAAACTAGTGGGCATACTAGTGAGGTCGTGCTATGAGCAAAGGCAAAATATTCTGGATCTCTGGGTGAGAAAACCAGAATTCAGCTCACATTGCATTACACACCATTACATTTGTTAAAGTTCGTATCACTAAAAGTACTCGGCACATATTCAGTGTTGGTGAATGATTGACATTATTGTCTTTGTGAGAATATCCTTAAGTAAAAACATCAGCATCTGGGGAAGTGCTTTTTAGAATAATGAGAATAACAGTATGTGTTGCCATGAACTGAAACCTAAAAAATTGCAAATGGAGATGTTTCTTGTATAAAAAAGATTAGAGCTTTATTTTCAAATAATTGCAAAAAAAGGATTATATGCATTTCCACTTAGAGTACAACAATTAAAGCAAAACAGGGCAGCATTAAGCATAATGCAAGCAGGAAGTTCGCTTTCATGATGAATATTTTAATGTATTTATATATTTATATGTATATATACATGTATGGCACTTAATTACACGAAAGCAAGAAAACAGTTCTTGACAAATGAAAGCAATGGGCGCTTTGGTGTATAATAAATTAAGGAAGTCACAGACGTTAGCGTTTGCAGCAAATCCACCCGATATTGTTTTGCAGTTCAGCTATATAGCAATGGAATGGTTACATACGTTAAGGTTAGTGGTGTGAACACAGGCAACAAAAAAAAAACACAGAAAGCTATAGAATTTCATCTACTTCGATTCTCCGTAATTAGGATTTAAAATTCATTTGAAGTACATATTTTTCCAAACATTGCCAACTCGCTGTGACAGAATGATTGTAAGAGGTGGAAAGTAGGTAAGAAATCACTGTCAATAGCACAATTTGGGGCTTGTTTGGCTCCAGGTGTTCACAACATAGTGCAATTCGTATTTACTCTCCTCGAGTTCAGTAGCTCTGCAGTGTACAAACGAGTAAATTTGTGAACACGTCAATGTGCTGTCAAGCGATGTACAGAGTATAAACGTTACTAAAAAGTTGCATCAGTGCAATTTAATAAGAAAAACAAACACACGTTTGTTATTGCAGTCCATTGAAAATCAAAAATCAATCCACCGCGCAATTAATGAAATACAATTGGCGAATGGAAATGTCCGGAATTTAATCTTCATTCTCTTAAACGTAACTGTACATCACAAATTGTCCAACGTATTCTATAAAAGAGTGCTACACGTATGCGGAGTCACTCGACTGAGTGCGTCCGAAATTAGGCACACTCATTCTAGGCAGGTCTTTATTCCTAATTTCATAAATGGACTTCCTTCTGGCCTGCACCCCTCTTACTGCCGTTTTGATTTTTCTCCATCCCAAGTGATTGAGTTCTGCTAAATTCAGTACTACACAAATCCCACTGACCGCAAACATGAAAACCAAAAAAACAGTCTTTTCCGTTGGCCTGGAAACATAGCACTCTACATCTTTTATGCAGGGGTATCGATCACACTCATACACTGAGGGAACGTTGAATCCGTAAAGAAAATATTGACCCACTAAAAATCCAATCTCCAGCGCGTTTCTGAAAACCACTTGGATAATGTAAAATCTTGAGATCCCTTCTTGTCGCCTCATTTTAGACTTAGTAGTTCTAATGGCCGAATTTGGGATTTCTTTCACTTCCAGACAATCGGGTTCGGCTTCTTTGGTTGAGTTCTCTGTGTTCTGAAGTACTCCGTTTACGATTGTGTTTTTAATTTTCTTGCTGTCTTCGCGTTTCATAGAATCTTGGTCTTTATCCAATGTGAGAAACACAGTGGAGTATCTTCGTTCCTTTTGCTTTGCAGACTGGTGCACCGAGTAAGTGATAAAACAAAGGCTTGGTGTGCACACCATAATGATCTGAAATACCCAGTATCTGATATGAGAAATTGGAAATGCCTTGTCGTAACACGCCTGGTTACAGCCAGGTTGTAAGGTATTACAAACAAACATGGTTTGTTCATCATCATAGACTGTCTCTCCAACTATAGCTACTATTAGAATCCGGAAGATCACCACCACTGTTAACAGGATCCTAAAAATAAAAAAAGCAAAGAATAAATATATGGTTTCATTGTATAACGCAACACGGACATAATTTGTGTTTGAAACTGGTGACTAAGCTTTTGAGTGTTTTTGGAGCTGTCCAGTGCTGAAACAGCTCTTCTGAAATTGCTGAGAGGTGTTCTTTTAAACGACAAAAGATAACATTGATTCCTAGGCGAGAAGTCATTCATTATGGTATCAAAAAGTACAGATTCTGTATTATTTTAAAACTGTTAGCAGACCAGTGCTCTTAGAGTTTATGCTAAATGTTCGCCGGAATCATACCATTGAATAATCATTCATTTGCCACTAATTCACTCTGTATCTCCAGATAACTGTAAGTAGAAAATAAACAGGCGTCGCCGCACTATAACTGTCAACACGTTAAGGTATTTGCATACAGAATGCAATAAAACTGTGTTTGCAGTTCGTGTTGCTTAAATAATTGCACGTCAGTACTTTTGCAAATGATGTAGCGCACTTTTACTCTTACCTTCCTATCATAGTAGAGTGCTGCTGGACAGCAGCCTCCAGGAGTCTCTCTAGGATGGTCCATTCCCCCATTTCTGTTCATCCGGAGACAAGAGCACGGCACTCTGCACGAAATGCGATGAAATGTTATTATTTCCTGTTTCACTCTCCAGAGGTTCCGATTTTGTCTGGCAAATGCATTGAACAAAAGCCGCTGCTCCCCTTCCGTGTCAGTGCTGAAACCCAGTTCGACGATCCCACACTTTTGCTTGTCTTCGAGTCTGAAGTGCTGATTAGTGTAAGCCCTCCTATTTTCGATCTTCAGATCAGGATGATGGGTCGCGCGGTGTCTGAATGGAGGGAGGTTGGATTTAATGTCTTGCCAGCTCTAATCTCCCTTTAAGTAGTCTCCTCCTGCGTCACAGACAGACAGGTTGGTGGACGGCAGCCAAAAAATACCAGGATTTCTCATTTTCATTATTCTCCGAATAAACTGGTACCAGATTAATCTGTAATAAAATGATTGGTGATAATCTCAGTGCTCTGGGGTGTCTCATTTGCAATACATAAAATTAGTGAGCTAGACAGAATTATGTCCGGATTCTATGAGGGAGATTAAAGAAAGAAGGGAAAGGTAAGTGTGGTGTGAGTGCGATGTATCCTAAGATACGGGTCATATGGTTTCTTGACCTTAAGATGGGCGGCTAAAAAAATAGATGTTTTTTAAAAAATCAATATTTTTCATTAGTCCTCTCAGGCTTTTTACTTGCTTCCTTGATTTCAATTATGGTCCCGGGTCATAAAATGCAGATTTTACTATCTGTCCAAATTTCGGTCCTGTGCTTTGTAGTAGAAGTGCCTATTAGTGCATTTGCGGAGAACAGAACGCTAATTCTTCGGGTACTCCTGATAGCTGCGTTAAAGAGGTATCCCGAGTTTCACTTAAGTTTCGAGAGTGGAAACAATACAGATGCTAGAAAAATTCGCTTTACGAATCGGTCACTTTCCGAAAATGGAACAAAAGCAAACGTCTTGAAACATTTCAAGGCGGAGAATTCGTTACTTGACAGTGGTATTGCAAGTAATTTTTCACCGAAAACAATAACACTGCTGTTGTAAATTAGATCTGTATATGCTTTTTGTTAGCTGTTTTAGTGATGAAGTTTTGAAAATGGATGTAATTTTAGTTTTTAACAGTTAAGCCTTACCGTTTTAGGACTGTTATAAATGTGGGTTCAACTCAGGAGAGCGATTGAAAAGCTTAATAAACTTGGATTAAGGGTTCGTTTACTTTTTTTATTGCATATTCGACGAATTCAGTTTGGTGTTTACATGAGGTGTTTAACAGCGTTTGCTGCTTCGTTAATTCTCAGAAAATGATGAAAGTCATTGATGAAAATGATGTTTTTGTCTTTTAAGAAACTAATTTGGCGAAAATAACCATGATTGCTAGTTTTAGTCAAGGCTATTAGCTTTGTTCTTTGTGAATATGAACGACTAAAAAAGCAGTACAGATTCACCCATATACAGTAAACGCATAAACCGAAAGATGAGCACATGTTTAACACAGGAAGGAGGGCTTATCTCGCCAGGATAATACTATCAAATCTTTTATAACCTTCTACCACAGCGGTCTCACGTGTCTTGGGACACTGGTTTTCGTGTATTAATGTAGTAAAAGTTAGATTATGTACTTCAGCGCTCATAGTTTCTTTGCACTTGTGAAGAAATAATATACTGCCGGAGTTTATTACATGTTAATTTTAAACAATATTGTTTTGCCTTTTGTAACCCGCATGATGTTAGCAATATTTATTTCATAGAACTATTAAGTAAATGTTAGTTTTACTAAGTTAATTTTACCAATAAGAACGATGGGTGAAAGCAGTTACTGCTCCTGTAATTTGGTTGTACAGTAAACTCTAATTTTTCAAATTCTTCCACTCTTACCTAATTTAACCCATACAGTATATACCGCTTAGTAACTCTCCCCCACCTCCAGCCTAAATTCGTCCACTTACTAGTCTACTGTAAAAGGACTTTACGAAGTTAACTTCGTGATGTCATCTGCATTATCACCATCGACATAAATGAGCCCGAGTGCTATTTGTAAAACAAAGACAGAACTGACGTGTTTACATCTTGTACTTCTGCCAGTCAGAAATACCATGCATAATTGGCAATCAGACAAACATTCATACACTTTGAAATGAACACACTCCAACAGTCATTACAGCAAAATAGTCCTGTCAGATGGCTTATCAGACATAACTTGGGGAATAGTTAATGTTCTGATTGACACTACAATAAGTTATTGGTTCATGTTCTGATTGACACTACAATAAGTTATTGCTACAAATAAAATTGTACTTTTCTTTTAGGTTGCACCCTTTTAATATTTTAATGTTTATTTTCTTTTAGCATAAAATGATCCCTGACTGTTATACAAATCAAAAGTAAGATGGGAATATTAATTGATAAAATGTGATTATATATATAATGCCATGAGAAGTTGTTTTAACATCACTGATCAAACAATTGAAGAGAACTCAATGCACAGCATAATAAACTAGCATTGCATTCAGAACAGTTGGATAGTACTGTGTATTTATCAGTTTCATAATAATGTAGAACATCTTTGTTATTTAAATGAACTAATGCACTAATGAAATTAGTGGAAAAGGAAAGTGCTTTGACTTGCCGTCAGTGTAATATTGGAAATGCAGGGTTAATAGATTAAGAATTGTAAGTGAGGTCTCCTAGCACAACTGTGTAGATCAGAGCAGATAATTTTCTCTGTTCCATAAGAGTGCATTTAATTTTACAATTTTACATACAGTATTAAGGTAAAGTCAGTACTGGATAGGATACCAAAGTAATAATTGAATTTAAAGAATAAGCAGAAATAACATTTAAAATTACACTAAAAGTATCACTATCATAGATGTCAAAGAGCTTTGTGATTGTGAATGACCGCATAAGAAAATCAGATACAAAGACAAAATGTGTTGCAAGTCCCGGGTCTTGTTTATTTATAAACCAATAAATATCTTATCCACATATAAATTGCACTTGTGTGTAAACAAACTGTACATTGAGGGAAGTTCAGGGAGAGTTGCCTGGATTCTCCAAGAGCCATAATCATGGAATCCATAGGCAGAGGAAAATAAAGGGGCATTTAGAAGCATTTGCGGTGAACAATGGAGGGGCCAGCTTCATCGTACTCCTGCTTGCTGATCCACATCTGCTGGAAGGTGGACAGAGAGGCCAGGATGGAGCCACCGATCCAGACAGAGTACTTACGCTCAGGGGGAGCGATGATCTAAGAAAAAGAGAGAAAAAAGAGGGGTAAAAATTTAGTATGAAAACAAACATGCTTTTATGGGTTTTCACAGCCAAATTATATAAGAGTACAGCAGGCATTAAAAACCACATAGGCATCAAAAATCCATTTGTAACATACAGTAAAGAGCAACTATCAAGATAATGCAAGAACTGCCGACATTACAATGAAATATTAAAATGTACCTTGATCTTCATGGTGCTGGGAGCTAGGGCAGTGATTTCCTTCTGCATGCGGTCAGCAATACCAGGGTACATGGTGGTACCACCAGACAGGACATTGTTGGCATAGAGGTCCTTGCGGATGTCAATATCGCACTTCATGATGCTGTTGTAGGTGGTTTCATGAATGCCGGCAGATTCCATGCCTAGATTAAACAACAGAAAAAATCTTCAGAGCATCCAGTATAACAACCATTCAGTTGTTAGTTAACTGCGGTCCAGGTACTGAACTCTATGACTCCCTAACAGCTGTATATACAGTACACTGTTTGGTGAGTCTCTAGTTGTGCGACTTCTGTCGATTGTTCCTGTTAACTATGAAAATCCTTTTTTTGAATAAATGTTTAAAATTCCTGCACTCTTAAAACCAACATAAACTTTGCAAACCCTTAATGTGATTCTCAAGAGGTGGCTGTGGGATTATGGCCACTTACCAATGAAGGAAGGCTGGAAGAGGGTCTCAGGGCAGCGGAAACGCTCGTTGCCGATTGTGATGACCTGACCGTCGGGCAGCTCGTAGCTCTTCTCCAGAGAGGAAGAGGAGGCGGCAGTGGCCATCTCGTTCTCAAAGTCCAGGGCCACATAGCACAGCTTCTCCTTGATGTCACGCACAATCTCACGTTCAGCTATTGAAAGGGACAAAAAGGGGGAATACTTAGAGTTTTGCTAACCATTGTATACGCCACTCACATCAACTGTCTGATAAGTGCAGAACTGCTTGTACCAGTGGTGACGAAGGAGTAGCCTCTCTCAGTCAGGATCTTCATGAGGTAGTCAGTCAGATCCCTGCCAGCCAGGTCCAGGCGCATGATGGCATGGGGGAGGGCGTAACCCTCATAGATGGGCACGTTGTGGGTCACGCCATCTCCAGAGTCCAGCACAATACCTGCACAGAGATGAGAAGAAAACACAAGCTTTATTAGATAAATACAGCTTTAGAATCGCCTCCTGTACAGTCTCTGAGCCTGTGACAATGATGAAGTACTTTTCAGACAAAGGAAACCTTGGGGATAAATCAATCAATAATCCAAATTACAAACATTGTTAAAAAGCTTTGATGCCTGTGTTTAAGTCAATGTTTTAGAGTACATGGAATAATGGAATAAGTTCTGAATACACCTGTCCTCTGCTACAGAGCAGTGCAGTAAAACCCTAGTGTTTATGCTTGAAAAAGTAATTATAAATGGAATGAATTGCTACCTAAGTCATTATATAGAAAATTACTGATCATGAGCATCGTGGCTTCACAAAGGTTTCACGTGTTCTAACATGAAGCAACACTGTATTTATCAACACATTATTATTATTATTATTATTATTATTATTAAAGCTGGAAGTTCTTGTTTTCTCACCTGTAGTACGACCAGAGGCGTACAGAGACAGGACAGCCTGAATGGCCACATACATGGCTGGGACGTTGAAGGTCTCAAACATGATCTGGGTCATCTTTTCACGGTTGGCCTTGGGGTTCAGGGGAGCTTCAGTGAGAAGAGTAGGGTGTTCCTCAGGGGCTACACGCAGCTCGTTGTAGAAGGTGTGGTGCCAGATCTTCTCCATGTCATCCCAGTTAGTGATGATGCCATGCTCAATGGGGTACTTCAGAGTCAGAATACCTCTCTTGCTCTGAGCTTCATCACCAACATAGGAATCTTTCTGACCCATACCGACCATGACGCCCTGAAGGAGACCAATGTGAAAGACAGACTTAAATACACCTGAATGGAACAACACACCACCCATCTTCCCCTTGAGAGCTTCAAACCTTTCTTTGTAAATTGCTGTAAAGTCATAACCGATACACATCTAAGAAAGGACACTTGTTTGTGGAAAACTTGTTAGTGATGTGTTTAAACTATCATCACTTCAGGTTGTAATGCCAAATGTGTAACACTTGGCATTATAATAAAATCGGAATGAGTAGTTTGCAATAATGCTGTAACTGTTTCATTCATATTGCTTTGCTTTATTGATCGTGGTGTCAAAAAGAAAAGAAAAAATGGGATCGCCATGTACCTGGTGACGGGGGCGACCAACGATGGAGGGGAACACGGCACGTGGGGCGTCATCTCCGGCGAAGCCAGCCTTCACCAGACCAGAGCCGTTGTCGCACACCAGGGCAGTAGTCTCCTCGTCGTCGCACATGGTGACAGATGTGGATCTGCAGCAGAGACCGAAACAGGAGAGAAAGTAAGACCACGCCTACTTACTTCCTCAGATCCCGAAGTAAAAGCAGTGAACTACCGCTGTCATAAACCATATTGTTAATGGTCCGATCTTAGATTTATGAAGACTCCCCCTCAATACGATATACCACGATACAATGAAGACACGTGGTAGAAGTGTTTAATTTAAATGTTGCTGCTGTATAATGGTATAGCCTACTGTAAATAGTTCATGCATCTATGAGGTGTTACACATATCTTCATATATAGACGAACAATTGGTTAAACTGAAAATTTAAATTATTTTTAAAAAACAGCTGTTTAATTTATCTAGAGGCCCTAGCTGTAGTAGCTATAGCTTTGCTCTCATCAACGTGTTCTAGGTTTCGCTGTGTATAGCAGAAGCACCGGTTTAAATACATTTCTGTTAAAAGTAGCTAATTCGTTTACGCTTCAGTGCCTTTGTGTTCTTCCCAGAAGGATGAAGGTTTAAAGTTTATTTCCAGCAAGAAGACACTGGCAGTAAAATTGTTTCCGTGTCGCTTAGTTCCGATTAGTCGGCAATGTTTAGCTCAGGTATTGGGTATTCCATTGAGAATCTTGAGTATTGTCCCACTGTTTAAACATACAAGACCTCTCTTCACATAGCGTAATAAGCGGCTTCGGTCTCTTTGCTTTGCCAAGCAGAGAAGACGAGCAGGACGGTTACTCACCAGATCAGCACCTACAGCTGGCTCCTGAGAAGTAGCAGGGTAGTGTGGCTGAGAGTAAACTCCAATTTATACTCTTACAAGTGTCAGTGTAGCTGTGAGCCTCTCAGGGGGCAAAGCAGACCCCCTTCTCCTTATTTGGTAGCCTTCACGCCATTGAGAGCTGTGAGGCCATTAATGGAATGACTGAGGGAGAAGGAGAATCCAGCTAGAGGCATCCAGGGCTGTAGCCCATGTATGGAAAGCAACTCCGCTACAGTACAGAGCGAATACAGGAGCAGACTGTTATTTTTCAAAATAGTGGCCAAATACGGGGACCTAGCTCAAGAAATAACGAAGGTGATAAAACAAAAGAAATACAAAATCTGTTTTGCTCACCAGAGACAAATGTGAGTGCGCTCCTGTATAAGCTCACTCACCGTTCTTAGCTTAAAAATCATTTTAGGTTCGTGCAAGATCAAAGATTTGCCTTTTAAATCTGTACCTGTTTTCTCCTTTTCTTGCTTTTTTAAAGATTACTAAGTGCTCGTGTGGTGTTTATATCAAATAGTCGATTATAGGGATGTATACATGTATCGGCATCAACCAATACATTTCAGTTTTATAATTAACTTGCGGTGTAATGTCTATTCTTAATAAAGGCTTTGTTTTGTAAGCAAATATAATTTTTTGTTTCAGATTAGATAGCAGAGTCATATTTAATAAACTACTTGCATTCTTCTGTCTTTATCGTACAGATAAGTAACCTACAGTATAATTGACTGGCTGCTTATAACAAAATACTGTATGAGATAGCCTATCTACTGTATTATTGCAGTCATCACCACTACAGCTACTACTAATATTATATAACACTTGTTTGTGTGCATAACCTAATTGTCAAATTGAATTATTTATTTAATGGACTTAAATTGATCTCACAGTATTTACTTTAGGGGTATTGGTAACATGTTTAAAGCGCTTGTTGACAAGGCAGTAGTTCTGGTACGTGAGACACCACCCACTGTGAAAGCGTTAGGTTACTGTGGCAATTTCAGACCTTGTTTCTTAAAAAACTATGTTTCATTTTCTTTTTCAAGAATGGATGAGTCAAACTAGAACGCATAAAAGTTGTCAGTTTTGGAACTGCAATAATTAACGGCGAATCAAGCAGTGATAGACCTAACATTTCAAAAGTATTTTTGGTCCCTTGTAGGAGTCGTCTTACATATTTTGGGGTTTACAGAAGCTCACCACAAACTTATTTACCTTTGGTCCTCCGGACAAAATCGCTTTATAACGACAAATACAATTGGAGTGTTAATCCCTGCTAAATGAAATTAAAATTTTGCGAGTGGCATCTGGCGTTTAAAGCTGTTTCTAAATTTAAATATTCATGCTCAAACCTTTTCAAAACCATTATTACTCTTATTTAAAATCAAAGGTCAGTGAAAAGTAATCTGTTCCTCCTAATTGGCTTTTGCTAATACAGCAACGGGCGGCTACAAATTATTGCTATTAAATGTATACCATTACATTAAATCAAATGTTGTATCACTAATAAGAATTAAGTGATGTCCAATTTCACTTAATGTATGTAAACTTATTCACGCACATTTTGATACACAGTGTAAGAATAAACAGTACAGTGTTATATATTGTATACTGTAAAAGAAAGTGGAGTAAACTTATTTTCCCGGGCTGTTTTTATCGCTCAACCAATACATTTCCAGACATTAAAGTAGGCAGCTACGTTACCATGCGAGGCTGCAAAGAAACAAGTAAAGGTTTATTCCATTCACACCCGTGTTCACACCCGAAGAAGGCTCCACAGTTGAAACGTTGTGTTTCTTTTCTTCTCTTTTCCGCATGGAATAAACCTTTACTTGCTCCGTTGCATTTCTAATACATGTCGTACTGTATACCCCCTCCTGAACGGTGATCATCCATTCAAAACGTTTTAAGCGAGTCATAATTCAAAAATGATAAACCTGTTAGTCTATTTTAGGTCAGGGATTTGCTACCTTGCAGCAAATATGCAGAGAACACAGCATGCATGATAATACATTTAGAATAGAATTTTTAGGGATTAGATTGAAACGATAATGGAAAAATGCTCCCGAAAAACCTAGTGCAGGAATTGCGAGATAAGTCAAATAAATGATGTCCGTGTTGCCAGTTTGTGGAGGTCACAGAAAGTTCGGAAATATTTTAATACAGGGTGTTCAGTGCCTCTCTTAAACGTCCACGCTTGGACACTTCCACATATACCCCTTTTAATCTTACATTTATAAAAGTTAAGAAGGCAAAGCGTACATTCTAACATTTATGTAAAGATCTATAGCAATAAATTAAATGGCAGATATGCAGGAGATTAGTAGCAGGCCTATAATAAAACAACAAAATTCCTTAGAGCTACATTCTAATTTAGAATCAGATAATTTTCACTGCGTATACTGTAACATTATTGCTTATTTTGTTTGGAATTTCAGATGATGTAAAAATATAATGTCTTGAGATACAGTAGTTGCAAAACGTGAAGTGAAGACACTATTGCACATCAACAGAAATGCTATTTGAGATACAGTATTTAGCACATATTGATTACTCAGCACGTAATGCTACTAGATAAACATCACAAATTATTGTATTACTTAGACCTATACAAAACATTTTAATAGTTACACTTTTACATTTGTTTGTAAAAAGCTTTTATGTATAATAGTTTTTTTTTGTTAATTTAATAGTATGTAAAAATGGAGTTGGGCATTGCAGAAAAAGAAGGAACTTATTTCAGGAAACGTTTTCAGTAAAAAAAAAAGGATGTGGTAAATTTCTGTCCACGAGATTTGGGAAACATCATGCAGAAGACATGCACGAGATCTAAAATGGTCAGTGGCTTCTGGTTAAAAAAAGCGCATGGCACAACTTGAATTCATGACATAAAACAGATTTTTTTGTCAAGAATTAATATTTATAGAAATAACAGCAGTTCAAGTTTCTGCTGTGTTACAAACATAAGACATTTGTGACATATCTTTAAAAAGCTGACTTGGTGAAAACTGTTTCAGCTAGAAGTAATAGGCCAGTTACAGGGCAAAGGTTAAAGTCCTTGAAGCAAAACAGTTCAGTGAAGTGAGTAGTTCTGCATTCTTTTATTTGATAAGGTGAACTTTAATCCCTTCTTGAGCAAACTGAAAATGGTTAACAACTTAATTGCACCTAGAAGTCAAGTTAAAAACATAAGTACAGTAGGGTTGTTAATCAGGATGCCTAGCTTTAATTGACTGTTCTTCTTATTTATTAGGTCAATGTTTACACAAATCACTACATTGGGAGTCAACAATATATTTCAATATGTTTACATTGACCAACCACGGGTTTCTGTAATATACCTTTCCCTGTCTAGGTGCCTTCTATTGAAAGGCTTGACAATTGCCAGGTAATTACTAAAGCAGAACTTGTGACATTCTGCCTTTACTGCTTGTACTTTGGGGGCAGAATTTTGGACTTCAAAAAAAGCAATTTAATTAGACCTTATTCATATATTACAATTGATCACCTGAGATAAGGCCAGATTTCGAACTCATTTTAAAGATTGAGAATTCCACTTTACAGAATAACAGAATTATGTCTGTTACTGTACGTTACTGTCTTATTACTGTACATTCAGTTACAAAAACCAGAAAGCTTTTGATTAAAAATAGAATATTCAGGAATTACATACAAAACAAATGTGAATACACAGCATCCGCAAGATCTATTGATTAAGAGGTTTTCTGAAAATCCTGCTTTTTATAAAATGCTGAATACCAGAATAATTTGTTTAGAGTTTATCAGGTCATGTGACATGAAGCAAAGAACGAGTTTGGATTGATTTTTTTCTGAAGCAGTGACACAGCTTCAACTCTCTTTCCATAACACTTCATACGTCTCAAAGGCAGGGTTACGAAGAGTAAAGGGTCTGTGCGCCTCGGTTTTTTTCTTTCGTTAAAAATATATCTTGAATGTCTATTTTCACACTAAATTAACAGATAAATCTGAAACTTTTGCACTCATTCATCCACTTCGTCTCTCTTCTGGATTAACTATGGCTCCTGGAATCTCCTTGTTCTTTAAATCATCTCATTCTGTCTTGTAGACCTTAAGAGGAGAAGGCAGCATGTCATCAGGTTGTGTTGTTCAGGTTTCTTAAAGAGATGTGGGAAAGCCCTAAAGAAGCTGCACAGATGTTAAAGCCACAGGCATGTCTGATGTGTTTCCAAGAACCAAGAGTCTGATTTTTGTGCCCAGTGGTGACACAGTATGTTTTAACACTGACAGCCCATCCTCGTGTATTCCCAGATGTTAAGCACATGCTTAATATGATAATCTAGTCAGAAATGACATCTAGGCAGATCACATGCAATGCTGTGTGCAATAAATTAAATTTGCAACACTTTAAATTAACAGATGGTACTGTATACAGAATAGAGGAACAGACACACCCGCCAACCTTTTCTGGCCCAGTGAAGAACTGAATGAACCCATGACCCACCTCAATGTAGTGCTTGTGAAAACTGCTATTGTGCAACTTTTTAAACGCAGCCTGGTTGCATTTTAGTGTCATATAATTTCTTATAAAATACAGAAATGTACAGTGCATCATAAAATCACAGCACAAATGTTACCAGCAGTGGAGAAAATGCTAAAGCTTTTGTAGCTCAAAAATAACCTTAACAGAAAAAGTATAACTTTTAATGCAGTCTAAAAATCTACTTTTTTTGTGATCTTTTTGGGATATCAAGAATCCATAGTCTGAGTTTTGTGCCAAATAGGGGCATAGTATAACATTGATAATGTATAAAGACAGTATTATAAATCATACATAATGCAAAAAAAACCTTAACCTGTTAATACAGACTAAAAATCTATTTTATACTATACAATCATAATAGAAATGAAAGTTATCTTGGATTAACCAGTGTTGATAAAATATTATTATATTGTATCTAGCTATTGTATAATCTCTTATGTGGCTGTGAGCAGATTTTTGAATACAAAAACATACAGATTATCTGTAAATAACTCTTTGCAATTTAGTCAAGCTGATATATCAGTATCGGCTGCTCGATACTACAACTTCCTGTTTACAAAGGATTATACCCACACATTAAAAATAAGATGGACAAAATGCCTCAAGCTCTTTTTAGCATTTTATTTTAACCTTAGAAAAAACTTAATAGAGGTTGAAAATGCAAGGTGACACCTCTTGGAAAAACTAGCCGGGAATAATATCGTAGCTGTTGTCTTGGGTTCGTTCTGAATTCATCCAGCAGCCAAAAAGTAGAAAACAGCTTGGAAATTTAGAACTTGTCATTTTGGAGTCAACTTGTGCTTAAATGTCTGTTCGGTGAAAAGACTTTCCAGTGGAAGAGATGCACTGCTGCTGCGTGGCGGTCGGCTCCTTCAGCAGAGGGATTTTCCCTCTCGCACGTTCTGGGCACAGGTTCTTCCAAGGTTCACACCCTGGAGGAGCAGTTCAGTCACTTGGTCTAGTCCCACACAGGTTGTAAGTGGAGCAACAAACCCATAAAGGCCGCCTAGGAAAATACTGATGGGCCAGGCAAGGAAAATCAACACAAGCAGCCAGAATATGGACCACATGATGCAGACGCAATCAGCCATCCTGAGTCTGAGGAAAACAGGATTGAAAGAAAGCATTAGTGTAGCAGTGAGCATTACAATACTGTAATGAAGCCTGCAAAGTTATTTGAGTAACGTTTTTATTTAAATTAAAAAGCCATTTTATGCACATGAGAGGTCTGCGGGGTTAGAACCATGTCACAGATTCTGGAACGAATGATGGGATTCCTATTAAATCAGTTATAATTAACTGTTTACAGTTTAAATCAGCCAAAACATTTTTTTAACCTTTTTATTTAAATCAGTCACAAGTCTGTCATCTCCATCTACACAAACCTTTCAATTTTGATGTTTCTTCCCCCTGTGATTGTGTTTTTAAAAACAGGGAAAACGTATAAGTTATCATTTCCAGGAAACTTATATAAAGACAGGATTCTTTCTGAATCAGATGTCAGATGCGATTCTTGGAGGGTCACCTTACGTAATCTCACGTGATCAAATAATAAGACTAATTACTTCATGAAAATGTTTCACTTCTGTCCAGACCCAAAAAAAGGTTTATCGCTAATTGAATAAAGTGCACGTTTTAAATCATTGGCTTCAAAACATCTAGAAAAAACATTAAAGTTGATAATTAGACTTAAGTAAGTTGGAATGAAAATCTTGTGGTTGTCTAGGACCTATTTGTGATACGCTAGGGTACAAATGTCAAGCTATTTAATTCACACCTGATACTATTATCTAGTGTGATTATGTGATGTGTTTAAAGTTCACCATTTTTTGTAAAATTTCAGTCACAGGAATGGCACATACTGAACTACATGCAAAGGATTTTGGTCATGCACTTCTTAAATAACTTGAAAGTGTTACTAAGGTAATGTATCTGACGATTTACATAGACACAAATATACAGTTGATAAAAACGATCAGAGAGGCAGATGCAACTGCCAGTTACCTTCTGTGTTTTTATAGAAAGTGAAACAAGTGACAAAGTAAAGAAACTCTTAACTGATTAGTCTCATATTGAGTCAACACTTCAATCTTGAACCGCTGTTCAGTCATAACCCAGGTTTCCATGGGTACATTTATGTACTTTTCACTATGCACTTATTGTTGCACAAGAATTGAGACCGAGATAAAAAGCAAGATAACTTCAGCAAAGGCAACTTATTCTACTCTGATGTTCTACAGTTAGATGTTGAATGCAATTCAAAAGCGATGTGCTTGAACAGTCACACCCTTGAGAAGGCAGATTCTAAGTGACCAGAATAAAATAAGCAAGAATGTTTTCTAATCTGAAAAAAATAAACTACACTGAATTAAGAAGCAGCAGTTTCAAACAACTTGAAAGACAAAATGTAAAAGACAAATGTATGCATACTTCTTGTATACTGATTATCCCCATTTCCTCATATTCCCTCAATATTTCCCTATATACTCCTTTTGTTAAAATGTTGAAAGAAATGACCAACTTTTCTGAATTTAACGGTCATTGACAAGCTAGGAATCTACAGGTTTTTGATTTACACAAGCCATCTTTCATAAATTTTCAAAGTGTGATTTTCATGCGTTCTAGATGTGGATTTAACAGCTTAGATATGCCTCACTTACAACTGCTTGCTTGTGCCTGGGGCAACACCCACTCCAACAGCAGAAACATTCACTTCCTTATGCTACATTACAGCAACAAAGATCTCGGCAATTTAAAAGGAAAGACTCTACAGCAGTCGAAGCAAATTTCTTAGCTGTACCTACTACTATTCAATGGAAATGATCAGAACTTAAAAAAAACAACTTATAAGGTTCTGTGCTTGCCTGTATAATAAGAGAATGAAAAGTTTTTGGAATAACAGAACCTTGTGGCATTTCACTGGACAATCTGAAACTAGAAAGTTTAAGTTTAAATGGCACTAAAAGCAAAAATATATATACACATATACACATTCTTACAAAAAAAATTCACTCACCTTTTAGGTTAATGTTCCTCAGCTCCAAGATTCACTGTATGTCGTCTTCCTGGGTCACTCCTAAGCTGAATAGTTCCTGCTCATGTGGTGCGGAGTGACTTCGCCTTTGAATGCAGCAACTTCCTAGTTGTAATTACTGGTATACTGCCAAAGGTAATGTGGGAAACACGAGAGAAACTGACTTCCGACTTCCAAGTAGCAGAGAAAGGACTACTACATTGGATATTTAAATCCATATTGTACATTTATTTCATCGTACCCTTCCGTGTGTGCGTGTAAGCAAACATTTTTGTAAAATGATTCCCTGCTCTTTTCAGCATAGAATAAATCTTTACTTGTTACTTTTCTGTAAAATGTCCATATCTTCCAAATTGCAAAAAATATTTTTTCCATAAAATTCCCTGACATATGTAATCAAAATGTTGTCGGTTTGATGTTTTTGCTAATTACCCAGAACCTTAAAGACTGAGGTCAGAGCAAGTACTGTACCTTCTCTGAAGAAATTCTATAAAATAGTATTTTAAAATAATTTTAAAGTAAATTTTAACAACATAAATTGCCACATTCATGTTTTACTGTACAATGAATTCATTTTGTAGTCTTAACTGTAGTTTTTACATTTTAAAGCTAACCGAGCTCTTTTTAGAGAACTTGTCGGTTCTCTGCTGTTCAGTATCAGCTGTCTCCATATAAAATGCACTTTTATTTGTTACCCTATCTTGTTCTACTTTGGTTATAGTACTGCAAATGTCAGTTTCAAAATAAATAATTTGTACTGGTATGATTGTGAATAAAATTTACTGTAAAAATAAATGCATTTTATTTAGACATTTTTATATGAACTTCACCTCTTACAATAAAGCACTGCATTTAAAAGCTGAAAACCCAAGCTAGAACACAAGAACCCAACATCTAAAGTGAAAGACACTGTAAATGATCTGGATAATTGACAGCTCAGACAAGTATGTGTGACAGTTTCTTTGAAAACAGGCAAATGTTGTAAATGAGAACAAAGATTTCAAAACATATGTATGGCTATTAAAGGAATTTTTGTCAGAAAAAACATGGTACATTCATTGAAAATTTGTGAGGCAGTTAACTAAATAGGAATGCTGAATTCTCAGATAAGGCTTTGTTTACGATTCAAAGGTGACTTTGAGAAACGTCACAGTCATTAACAAAAGAACTAGAAAAACTAGTTTACCAGTTTCTTACACCATTAATAATCTTTTCGAAATCAGGACAAAGCAGTCACGAGGTATTTCATGATATTTTCTCCAGCCTTCAGGCAACTGTGCTTAACCCTGCCTATAAGGATTTAATTCACTGGAAATGTAAAGATTAATAGCATCTTTGCCCATCAAAAAGAGAAAAGGGAGGCTATTTACTAAAACACAAGCCTGGAGAAACTACATATGGCACTACAAAAGTACTAGATTTTAGAAAACTGAACACCAAGAAATTGTTACCAGAAAATATCTGACTTTTTCCGCTTGAGCAAACACGGCAGCACCCTCAACTTAGCTTGAACTTCTAACACTGGGATGCGCTCTCCCCACTGATCAGTGCTTATTCCATTATCTTACTAGACAGTTATCTGGTCATTTATAAGAGACAGCAGGCATCATTGAAAATAGAATAGGCTCCATGTAAGGGTCATGGAGGTGGAGAACAGCTTCTCGTTCTTTAACCTTAATTTTTCAAATAAGTAAACATGTCCTGTCGGCTGGGTCTCACTGTGGCAGATTGCTTTTCTTGCCCACAGGACACTTACAGATGCTACACAAGAGTGTCACATAAGAGGGTTCTTCCATTTTTCTTTTTCCAGTAATTGAGTGCTAAAAAGCATTTTTTCTCTTGACTAATGAAAAGAAAACACTGACACCAGCATTTTCCCCCACTAACTAGGGCATTGATGGAAAAGCTAAATTAATTATTACCTTAGCAAGTTTAGTTTATCTACAGCTCCACTAGTGTGCTTAGTATTGCTATTAGCTCTTAATGCATCTGGTTTGAAAAGATGTTACGTCAGACTATCCCTCAGTTAATGTTTTAGCTGAGTTAGAAACCAAACAATTACTTGAAAACTAACCTTCAGAACACATATTGTTAAAAAGGCAGACACACCTGCATTGCTCCCGTGTACCAATTTAAGATCTAAAATGCCCAACCATGATCTAACATACCTTGTCATATGAATGTGCCTACAGGTATTGGTTTACTCTGTAGGAAAAGGTCAATCCCTACAGAGTTCCTTCTGAAGAAAGCACAGAAGTCAGAAAACCCAAAGAATCAGCAAGAATTGGCCACAGAAACACAATTCAAATGATTATACTAAGAGTTTGGTGAGCTCAGTGGGTCACACACTCAAGCAGAAGGTGACTCAAAGAATATATTCAACTTCTCATCAGCAAAAAAGAACTGAATGTGTCAAATTATATATGGTTACTTTAAATTACTGCTTCAAACAGAAACTATGTTTTTTTTCCTATTATGATATGATGAATAAATAGAAATGACTGTAATTACTTTTACAGTTAGCATTTATATCAATCTCAATCAAAAATACAAATTGCTAGTCTGAAAAACAAAAGTAAGTTTTGATTTTTCTATACCAGTACTTTGGGAGAGCACTGTACAGGGAAAAAAACGGAAACAGTCTAAACTGGTAAAATACTAAAAGTCTGAAAAATGTTTTCCCGTTGCTAAAAGGTATGCTGCCTATGTAATATTGTATAAGGACAAATTGGGAAACTAGTACATAGCACTGAGGTACAAACATTCTGTTTAGAGCTTGAAGTTTTTATGATCATGTGTAGCAGTATTTTCTGGTTCCCTAATACATGAAAACAATTTTAAAAAGAAAAACATTGTTTCAGATTAATAACATTTCTTAGTATCAAAATTCACTATATGTAAGTAACAAACATTTTCCAGGAAATATGTCCACTCCTTTCTGCAAAAATGTGATTACATACTGAAGACAACTCAAACCCAAATCAGGAGCTACAGCATTTACCCCTGAATTATACTGGAGATACATTATAGGCTTGCTTAGTGTGTGATGTAACTGTTGGCAGTAGTGCACTATGCATAAGCTCTCAACTCCCATCTGACTACTTGACAAAAAGCCATGTTTTTTCTGACATAAACCAAAAGGGCAAGCTTCAATTCAGAATTAAATGGGACAGTAATGCTTTACAGGGATATATTGTACCAGGCTTTACCTACAGCTAAAGCAAAACTGGGTATAACAACTATATTCTTTTCTTAGTGCACTGTAATAGACTTGGGAAACACCAGTTTAACTGTGTTCCCTCTGGTTTCTCAGTCAGCCAGTTAGTAAGGTTTAATCTGACAACACAGATGAAATGAAAATGTGTTTGTGTACAATCCTTCATGGTGTAGGGCAGACTGAAGTTGCTTGACTGGTCTACAGGATTGACAGCTTAAAGCAGAAACTCAGTAACAGCATTTCATGGGAAACATATTTATAAATGGATTTAGCCCAGAAACTGGTGAGTTATATGTTGATTGGACATAACCTTTCACAGCATTCAAAGATGAATATCCTATGAAGAAAGGATATTGACTAATGATGGTGAGAGTAATCTTTACGCATCTCTGACAGTTGGGAGTATCTTTAAAGTACTTGCATTAATGCATGATAAGCATGTAACAGTCAAAACTGCTATCCTTAATCACCGAGGGAGATTAATGTCACTTGATGAGATGTCACTTGTTTAGGACTTGGTTTATTAGTGGCCTTGTCAAACTCTCGCATTAATACTCTGAAGCTACTGTGTGTATCTAGATTAGAAAATATCAGAATTGTTTTTTCTTAAACCAAATACGAATGGTTTAATACGAAAATCATATTTATATTATTCAGAATATTAATAATTTCATATTAATTTTCATTAATATGAAAATAAAAAGTAAATAAAAATGACAAAACAGAAAAATATTTAAACAATCTTTACACCTTTTACTTAAAAAAGCAAACAGAGATGAAAAATTAAACTGTTCGTTAAAATTAATTCAACAACTGAGACAACCAGCTTGTGGCTTTTCTGTCACCAGGGCTGCATGGAAATATGAACAAAATTCACCTGTGACAAGTCTTGTGGTTCTCACAGTGAGACCTACTCTGTCCAGTCACTGGCAGATATAACAGCAGGTTTATTCGTGCTGTTGACCGCTCTTCTGCGGGGTCACAAACTGAGGAACAGAGGAAGGATAGGCTCTACGGGGCCTCTTCCGCTCCGCTGTCCTCACTGTCACTATCTCTGCCGGGATGCTCCGGCATTTTGTTGTGCTCCTCTTCCTCTTTCGTCTCAACCTCCTCCGGCTTCTCCTCAGGTTCTTCTCCTGCCCTGGGCTCCTGGGCCATCTCCGTCTCCTCTTCCTGAGCCTCAGAGGGGGCCTCGGCGGCGGCCTCTTCTTCCATTTGGCGCGGGGGAGGCAATAGCTGCTGCTGGTTCTGCAGATAAGCGCATATATATATATAAAACACTTTCCCTCCCTCCTGCACGACAAGTAGGTCTTTATCCGCCTGCTTCAATACAATTCACAGCAAGACCGCATGAATGAAACACCCCAGCCTTTTAATTTTCCTTTTCATACTTGAACATTATAATATTATTCTCTGCGCTCAATAGCTTTTCTTAGCAGGAGAAACAAGGACAGCACATTCCTGACAGTGGCACGGAGTGGGCTGTGCCAACAGGAGTAGCTGCTCTGTTGACATTTCAGCTTTTGCACGAGGCAACATGCAATCTTCCCACCCCCCACCTCTATACTGCGGACTTCCAGCTTCAAAGGCAGAAAAGCTGCCTAAATTAGTTGAGTAATTTACTCCTAATCTAAAATGTTAAGTTCACGGCCTGTTAAGTTTTCACAAGCATAACAAAAACAATTCTTTTACAACTGACCTATTTTCAGCAAAGCATTAGAGTTCAAAGATAAAAATGCACTTTTAATCTACATTTCTATAAGAGTAACAATTAATTAAAGATCATGGAAAGGTTCTGAAGAGGTGTATTTTTTTTACCTGTTGGTACTGATGAGTGTGCTGGATCATGTGCATGTACATATTATACACAAAATTGGCCATCTCTGGCATGTTTTTGATAACCTGCACAGGATGGACAGGGCGGCTCCCATTCTGCAAAACAGAAATACAGGTTCTTCTTTAGTAACTGAAAAAAAAAAAGACCTGCTGTTGTGATACAGCCTTCTAAGTAATGCCACTTTTATGTCTGCGATTCCCCTATATTGGGGAGAGGTTTTTCCAGAATGAGATAATGGACAAGAAATTCAGTGAGCCGAGTTAATGCGTCAGAAACAGTGAAGCAACTGCCTGAAATCATTGAAATCAGTAGGGTTCACAATGTCATAAGGCGTTTAGGAGTAATGGAATATCCCCCTGCTTCTGGAGGTGTGCTTTTCACAGGGTTGCTAGCATAATCTGTGGCAGACACTATCCTGTAGTAAAAATGGCATCATTTTAATGTCTCATATTCCAGTGAGCTGGAAAAAAATCCCTCTGGAAATAACTTCACATGCACAGAACTGCTCAGAGAACTAAAGGATTCCTAACTAAATTCTGAGCTAACCACAAACATACTGTATAAGTGTGTATGCATCTGTTCACATATTAACTGTACATACATAATACAATATGTATATAAGTACTGTTAATTTACCATTAAATTATTTATAAGCTTTGTATGCTTCTTTTGTACAATTGCTGATTATGTTCTACATCTTGTCACCTTTTTACTTAGATTTTTTGTTTCTGTTGAAAATTCACTAAAAGAAGCCTTAGCCTAACATATCTGTTTTTAAACAAGAAATACTCCTTAAATATTTATTATTAGATTTGAGTGAGTTACCATTTTTAGGAAATATTTACATTTACATGAACCCTAGTGAGCTGGTGTTCACCATGTTCAACATTTACTAGTAAAATATTACCTATTAGAACTTTAGATGTTAGATGTATGGTACAGTATTATTTTAAATATATTTTGGAAATAAAAGAAATCATTGATGTTAACTTTAGTATGAAACATAGCAATTGGCAACACAACACAGCAGATACCTTTTCTTTCCCTGCAGCTTTATACTCCATTAAGTCCTCTATGTGATAGAAATACGACAGTAATAGTGCCTTTAAGCTAATTGAGTCAACACCACCCATCTCTTTGGCTTAATCCTAGCTCTATGCACAGCGGGGACGTACATTGGACTATGCTAATATATATAAACACAAATTACTTCTACCTTTCTTTAGAGAAATTTGAACTGTAGTGTACAAAATAAAGAAAACGTTATACTGTAGCCAATAATAAAAAGATCACAAAATAATTTGTCTCAGGGCATTTCAGACAAAAGGCCTTCTTCAGCTGTTCAGAAAGAACTAAGTCCAGTGCCAATAGTATTATTTCTTTCTAAACAGCTGAAGAAGGACTTTTGACTGGAATATACGAAACAAATGATTTTGTGATCTTTTTTAACATTGTGTACAATATGACCTTTTCTTTTTTTACTCTGCACACTAAATTTCAACCTCCTCTGTACAAGTCTATATTAGTAATGAGAAAGAGTATTAATTAGCTCTCTCAAGTTTCACAACAATTACAACACTAAGGGCTTTCCATCTGTAATACGTTCTGTGCAAAGTACATATACATGTGAGCTTCAGTCGTCAAAGTTAACTATGCCATGCTGACAAGCTATAATATTGGTGAAACAGCAGTGCCTGGCTGCTGGCTTCAACTTTGCATACTTATAGGGTGGAATCAGAATTCTCCTCAGATGGCTCTTTCCTCCTCTGTATGGTGAAATGGCAAGAACCAATTTATATTTCTTCTCATTAATTCCCAGTGGCTGTATTTGAATAGTGTTTAAGACATACTCTTATGTGTGTGTATGTGAAAGAAACTGGAATACAACTCTAGAAAAAGCAATACAGTCTCTTTCTTCTGTGCATCTTACCAATCTGCTGGTGGGGTAGTACTCATCGGGCACTATGTGCAGCTGGAGAGGCCGTGCTGTAAGCTGGTTAAAGGCAGGAGTCAGCTCAAAGCAGTTCTGGAACAAGGATACACGCGCAAAGATGTACAAGCCCAGTCTGGCTCTGGACATGGCCACCACTAATCGCCGTACGTCTCTAGGAAACGGAGAAGGTAAGACAGAAAAATAAAATAAAAATTAAAATGGTACCTTCATTTTTTGACGTTCAGAATTTAAGGATTAACTTTGAGATTATTCCAGTCAGGAATACTCTACATTTTCCAATAAAAAATCTCCTCTAATAAAGGATTTTAAAAGGCTAAACTTTTCATCCCTGAGGCAACCATGTTATTAAAAGAGGCAATCCATTGCATTTGAAAAGACTGATAAGAGAGTAGAGTCGAAATTGAAATGGATTCTAATTTTACCCTGAACTATAACCTTCCCCCCATTTTTCAAGTGTCTTTCATTTTCTGTGACTATGCATGGTTTTATGAATTTAATTTAATTTTTCAACATTTAATTAAGCAAATCTCTTTAATATATAAATCAGAGATATATTTAAAAATGAATTTACAGCATAGCTGTATTGACTAATACAATAAACAGTACCTAGTATTGATTGAAAAAATCAAGTATAAAAATGCTTGGTTATTTTAGACTGATTAAGTACAACATCTCTAAATTCAGTTCTTACTCCTACTGACATACAGAGCAGCATGATAATTTTAAAGAAAAACACAGGGAGACAGCTTTATGTACAAAGCATATTTGCACAATCCCTTTGTATGACTTTTGAATGTTCTTAGCTTGCTTTCAAATGAATTCCAACCTAAGAGTAAATACAAAATATAAAATTACATGAAAAGAAAGCTATGACAATATTTATGTATGCGTTTTCCATGTTGGGGAAAAATAAAGCAAAAAGATTTTGAATATTGATTATATGTTTTTGATGTAATTTTGTTTCACTGATTATTTGTGACTGACCGTGATACACTTGAGTGATTCTGACTGTGTCGTAAGCACTTAATCAGCTCAACAGTAAGACAGTGGATTGAGCAAAAGTGATGAGGTGACTTAACCTGCAGAATGTCAACCCTGGTGAAAATCAAGAAAATGAGAAAGGAACCAACATGGCCCCACTTATCAAGTTAAATACAGCTTGTTCCAGTTACATGTTGGGGGGCAGACCAATCCAGAAATGTCTCAACTGCAAAACATTCCAGCCAAACATAGGCTATCACTCTAGAAGACCGTGAGTCATGACACCTCGCCAAGTTTTCACTTTATGCCTTTTCTAGGTGCATGTCCCAACTTAGTATTACAGCAGAACCTCACACTGATTGTATAACAACAGTTTTCAAAAGATGAGAATGTGATGGTTATACTGTGGTCATTTTATACGCCAGACGTGAGCCCCACTGAACATGTGTGGGATGAGCTGGGATGACACCTACTGCAAAGAGAACAGCGAACAACTACATGCTTGTCCATGGTCTACCAAAGGAATTGGACAGAATCCTACAAGACAGCATGCACAACCCGTTGCAGAGCATGCACTGCAGATGCACAGCTTGTACTGCTTCCAACGGTGGCCGCACACACTACTAGCCTGTGATTTTCACAGTCGAGTCCCTGTTGATCAACTGTGTTTACGACAAATGTTAATCAGCATAAGGAAGTAGCCTGTTGTGTCATTTCAATAAAATGTCAGTGCGGACACCTGACAAAAGCACTATCACTTTCCTGATACTGTAACTCTGAATTTGTTGCAGTCATAAGTGATTGGATTCTTTTGATGCGCATTATTTATGCATGTTAGCATCATTTATTTTTAGAATGAACAACGGTTGTTTGCAATGTGCTTTAACCTTCCTTGATGAAGAATGCAAATACCAATTAACAATAATAATAACAACAACAACACATTTTTCAATTGAAACAATACGCAAACAACAATTACGATTATGGTTATGTGTAATGGTGGTAGATAATCAACATACAAAGACTGGATATGGAATATGGAGCAACCATAATCAGTGTAACTTGTATAGTCTGCAGGGAAAAGATGCAAAAGATGCAAAAACACAGAATGAAAGGAGGAAAATAGCTGTAAAGGCACAGTAGTTTTAAGGATGCATTGTTTTACTTCAATACAAGCTTAACAAAACAGACATCTTTATAATTATAGATATACCTATAATATATTTTATGGCTATTGTATATTAAATAAAAATATATATATATTAAAAAATATGTTTGATACCTGGTGATTTGGTTTGCCTAATGCCTGGGCAACTAACTCGTTTCATGATAAGACTTGCAATTTCTATAGAGATCTATTTTATACATGCAGTTAGAATAAATATGTAGATTTGTCTTGTATGGGGATATGTGTAACATCAACAGGATCTGCTTGTATTAATCTGATCTTCATAAGATATTGTGGCGAACAATACCAAAGTCCCTTTTATTTTATTTAGTGTTAGTGCAGATTTTGATCTGGGGGAAACGTGTCAATTATTTCAGTGCAAAACTGTGAGGATCAACAGCTATGTATATGTGAGGCATGTTTGTATATACATTTACAAAGTGAGTGGTTCTGTTGCTTGCATTTGTAATGCAGAGAAATTTCCATTCGACGTAAGAAAGAGAAATCACTTCCGCTAACGGAGAACCCATGGATTGCACGTTTGTGCTTTGATTAACCCACATACCCCTGCGATTAGAACTCTCATTATAGGATGGATGCTATTTTCGATCCTTTGTTTTGTTTCACACCAGATTACTTGACAGTGTTGGTAAACGACAATCTGGTGGGGAAATTATAACCTTGACCCCTTTTCCCCAGAGCCAGAAACTGGCAGCTGTTGTGTTTTTCTGATGGACACCGGTGATTTCTGATGACACTGACTTTCATATTAGGTGCAATGAACATTGTTTCAATGTACCTTCAGATGTAAGCCAAAAGAGGTTTATCTAATACAAAGTTAAAACAAAGCTATAAAGGAAAAGGTGGCACACTGCACTGGCTTTTATATCAATCAGACCTAGAATCACTGTCTGGACATGAAATCAGCAAACATTTGAATAATGCAGGAGATGCTCAGGTGCTAGGGTTTAATTGAGCGTATGAAGAAAACTCTTTCACTGATTTCCTAGATGCTGCTCACTGAAGAGAAAGCAACGTCAATATGAGAGAATATATAGAGCATCTGAATTACACACCACTCACCAATGTCTCGAGTGGCTGTTAACGGCAGAGCTGTTTGAAGTAAGATGCTCCTAGTGCTTTGTCAATGTTTTTCTTTCCTTATTTTAGAAAATGTTTTTTTTGTTTTTGGAACAAGAAAAACGTATACATAATAGCATGCTCAGTGAGGCGACTTCCATGTGTTGTTTTAAGCAGTTTTGAGCACTGTCGAAATTTTTCTTATTTGAGATACATTTGCATTTTGATGGAAGATTTCTAAGGAAACCACCTTTATAACTTAAATGGATTAACACGCTACACATTTTCTCTGTCAACATACAGTATACACTTAAATACAGCTGCTTACAGAAGTGATTTAGTGTGTTATCCTTGTTTTCAAAAAAGCCCTCGATTGTAGAAGCATGTACACAGCAGGAAAAACATGTGCCTGCATCTTTGTTATTTCACACAGTGTAGTGGCCCAAAGATATGCCATCTTCTGGAATTTTTTCTTAGAAGAGATTCAGTTTGAGCCTTAAGAAATAACTTTTTTTTCAAACGACGTCACAAAAATATTAGCTCCCCTGAAAGTGAACAGACATCTCATTGTTTGCCTTAGTGATCAAAATGTCAGGGAGAAACTCCAGTCAGATTTAGGTAGCTTAAAAAAAACAACACAATTACCAACAAACAGTAAAGCCAGATTAAACAGGATCAAATTCAAATAAATTAAAAAGTGCAGTTCAACATGTCCATAAATATATTATATACGGCTGCCTTTCTCTCATTCTACATACATGTGTAAAGTAAAGTAGCTTGTTAGCTGTATAGTGCTGCAGGGGGGAAGATACACTGGCAAAATCGTAGTAGCAAAGACATGGAACAACTTCCTGAAAACTAACACTTCACTCTTCAGCACCTCGAGACACACGATGTGGGGGTGGGGTCACTCCAGTGAGCAGGTGATGCCAAGAACCAGAGAGGCCGGCGGAAGAGTGTGCAATTACAGGGACAGTGAAGGAGAATGCCGCAAGGCTGGCAGACAGGGCCTTCCTCTAAAAATGAGAGCGGAGGAGGATTGTGGTTCCCTTTTTCCCATGTGCCCGCCAAAGCTAGCGTCGTCACATTGTCCAGTCATGCATGGCTCCTGTGGCTGCCACAACAGTGGTGACCGCACTATGACTGAGTGATTAAAAGAAGCATAATGTGATGTAACGTACAGGGGTGCACGTGTGTGTGTCTGTGTGTGTGTGGTGTTTGAAGCAGGACTAGCAGAATTCCCCCCAGATAAGAAAAGCAGCTAAATGCCCTAACATTGACAGAGAAATGTGAAGTCAGTACGATGCCTCATCACAGAAATGACCTCTGGACTGGAAACAACTCCTATTGCCAATAAAGTAGGAGGTTCCCATAATGAAGCTCTTGTTCACATCTTATTTCTCTTTGTTCAAGTTACAGCTCTAGTGCCATTTTCTGATTTTGTTTAGCAGAAAAGAGACTTATTAATGCTATGATATTAATTAATGCTATTATTAATTCACCAGCAGTTCATTTTTTAAAATGATAAATGCAAAGCTTTTGTTTTTTAAAAATGATTTGCTATAAAATCACAAGACAATTTAGCAATCCAAAGCACAAAGACTGCATTTGAGAATGTAATGTTAAAAGTAAATGCACGAAACAGAATTCTACAGTCATTCAATAACCCACTGTGCAGTTTTCTTTGATCAGGAGCTCATGATTTAATATCGTTCTCGACAAAAATCAAATATTTGCTGGCTCCACAAGATTTTTCCCCCAACATCAGCTATACAGATGCTTTAATACACTGATTAGGACAATAAAACCCTGTGTTCTGTTTTTTAAGAAATGCTGCTGTCAGTCACCGATTAATCTTTTTAGTTATGTAAAAGAATTTTCATCCTTTTAAGGATATTATAAAAGGCTTTCTGAATACCCTGTCTGTTAAAAGGATTCTTCAAAAAACACGCTTACCTAAGGTGTCCCACAGCTTTGGTTCGGACCAGTGAGAGGATGATGTAATCATTCTGCTGACCCTGGAATCTGTCAACTGTTGTCACCTACAAGCAGACATAAATAATTTAGCATTGCTAAAACCCAAAGTGCATTGCTAGTGTTTTGAAAAGCTTTATTTAAAATGTTTAAGATAGTGACTCTCTTCACCTCCTTGGCCAGCAAATTCACTTATAATTACTTATCACTGCAAACCACATTTGCTAGCAGGGATAAATCCAGGATATATCATAGGCTATTTGCCTGGTTTTTCTTTCGCCGATTTCACAATGGAGGCAGATCTCTTGAGCTTCGTCACAAGTTAATAAGTCATTTACAGAACTCAGAATAAAACCACTGCACTTTTCACAAGAAATCACATCATCTCAGACAGGTCTTCTTACTTTGATGTTAGTGTCTTGCCAGTTTATCGCCTAAATCTCACAAATACAGACAATTAAATCAATGCATATTTAAGAATATTGCAGACCTTAATTTTTGTAATAATACTCTCAGATTTTATCTTAATGCTCAAGGAGATCTTGCACATACGAAATTTGCTGTGCAAATCAGTATTTACTTGAAATACAAGGTACTTTACAAGAGAGTTCTGGATTCTTTAAGAAAATGGCCAAGCAATGACTTATTTATTAGCATAATAAATTAGGAGATTTATTAGCATACTAAAACAAATTGCTTGATAAGCTTTTTGGTTTTCAGTATGATACCAACACTGCTACAAATGAAGTGTATCTGTTAAAATGCCCTGTAAAAGTTATTTTACTGTAAGTTTCATATAATTAAACAATTATATGTTTCACAGGACTCAATCCTGATTGGAAACGTTTGTTCCAAACTCTATGGTCATAAAGTCTGGCTAGAGGAACAGTAAATAATCCTTTTTAATGAAACATATAGCACTCCTTCTACGGATCTTCCACAAATGAGCACTGGAGAAGTATACAGCATATGTAGATCCTGTGGCTAGTATAATATTCACTGCCTTTCAGTTACACACATTTGAAGATCTTTGTATGTCAAATTAATAATTTGCAGACAGATATCTGAAACACTACTATCCAGTTGAAGCACACAACAGGTGCAGTACCAGAAGCAACAATATGCTCTTCTCCACAGGCCCTCTTTCCCCAGTGTGCATTGGTACTCTGAACAGTTATGATTTCGTTTCCATAAGAAGTGCCCTTAAAACATCCGGTTATTACCACAGGGGTACATTCAAATGGCAGCAGTCTTGGATTCATTTAATCTCAGCTGCCGACAGCTCTGGGGGCAAAGCCTGCGGCAAACTTTGAATGGGGGGGAAAAAATATGGTGTGACATTTATGTCCAATATTTTGTAAAAAATGATTAATAACAATACCAATTTTCAATTTAAAATGAAAATGTTCATTTGAATTTTTCATTTGTATTAGTTGTCCTTAGCCAAACACATTCTACTGCAGTGGAATGAGTTGACACATTTTCACTAGCTGTGTAATCCTCTACAACATTCACTACTGCAATGGTCATAGCCAGAGAAGCAGGAATTGAATTTAGCAGGAATGTGCAGTGCTGAAATTTTATTGGAACGTACCCTTTATCAACATTTAGCTGTCTAATTAAACTGAAGTTACACATTGCCCGAGTTAAACTTCACATTTTTAACGTGTTGCCTAGGATTTTTTAAAAAGACACTCTATTTTATTTACATGTACAGTAATGTTTCTCGATATAATCCAAGTTCATTTTTTGATGATGGACAATAAATTAACAGAATTAGTGTTCCGATAATTTAGTATTTAACAGCTTTGAGATAAATGTTTAATAAGACACTGCATTTTATGCTAGATAGAAATCATGTTTAGTCTCCCAAATGTAGAGTGGTCTAATATTACAGCTATCCCTAAGCTGTAATATCCATGGAGAATTACAGAAAAGATGCACAACCTTAACCTTTGGCAGCACACCTAATTCAAACTGAAAGGTAAAAAAATCCACACAAACTCCAAAGTGTTTTTTTATCCTCCAAAATACTGACAATTGTGCTGCGTTACTCAGTGAAGAAGTCATGTTGCAGCAGATGGTCATCAATTTTAAATATTTATTGGAGGATCTCAGCATGTGTAACCACTGTGTCTGTTTCCTTGCTTAATTTATAATCTGCATACGCCTTAGGTACTGAGCAAGTCAGAATTCTTAATTGTCCCATTTTTCAATGTGCAGTGAAGATCCTGCTCATTCAAGGCTACACCACAGGCAGTCCTGTCAACAGACGACTGTACATTGCGTCGTGTTTATTAATTTCTTGGGGTTTTCACTGAACATTTCTTTTTTATATTACATTTGCAGACGGTGACCATGTGTCTAGAGAAGCTGATACATTTCATAATACACTTGCTGGCTCAACTGTTCTCTTTAAAAATCCCCAAAACATCACTGCACTAGAAATTCTGTGAAAAAGAGCATAGTCTTAAAATATACCATGCTTTCAGCACATAGCTGAAGGAGGAAGGAGAGAGGGGCTGCTTTCTATCTTAACATCCAATTATGTTCCTAGCCTCACTGAATGGAGCAAATAGGATGTATTCATCTCCATTTAGGATTCTATCAATGTCCACTACTTAATTCAAAGACAAAACCATGGTTATTATTTTAGTTTAAGTTCTGAAATGATGAAAATCTTTGTTTGGCACAACAGTTATATTTAAAAAAGCTTCATGATTGGTCGTTTCTTAATTTACCATTTAAGCATACCTATTTTCATTGACCTAAAATAGTGCATACTGAATAATCTCTTTTAGAACAAAATAACAGAATGAATTCAAAGATTTACAAAAGTTTTTTGTTGTTGTTAAAATGAGCTATTATATATCAATGCTATGCATGCTATGAAATGTTTTTTTTTGTTTTAGTAGTTTTGACAAACTGTCAAATGATGTATCCCAATTGCTTGTGAGTCTGACCTTTCTCAAGCTCAGCAGTTTGCAAGTAGCTTTCTTTGCAGAATGTAACAAGCTGTCACCTAGAAGAGGTCACCAACACATCTAAAAGATAATAACATCCTTCATAAAACCTACTGAAGATTCATAAAGGCAACAATCTATTTGCTGTGTTCTATTCTTCTGGACAAATGTCTGAAAATCCAGATAACAGACATGACTTGTTGCACTGACTATACAAAGCAGAACTACTATACTGGAAGTGTTGATTTACTGAACACCCTACAGATTAAAAACAAGTTTGATCAAATCATGGGGAGAAAATCTAGATTTGAGTAACTTCCACCAGATCAGATATCACAAGTGCATAATTAGCAAAGAAATGTTTCATATTAAAACAGGAATTAAAGTTTCCGCTACTTCATCTCTCAGTAGCATGTGATACTTCCTGTTTCTTAGAAGTGGTATCTTAAGCATTTAAAACAATAACTATTCCACAGTGACACTGGAGGGGCACTGGATAAAACACTGACCCATCCCCCAATCACAAATTATAAACCCAGTTTCCATTATGTAGAAGGATGAACCTTCAAGCAATTATAAGACCACCATTAAGAACAGGGTAAGCAAGATGCACATGCAGGTGAGTGGGCTGTAGTTTTGATTTACTGTCAGAAACACGACATGTTTATTATTGCACTTATCACTGGGTACCCTGACAATACCAGCTAAACGCCTGTTACCTTCATTCAAAAGGATAGATTTCCACATTCAGTTCCTTAACATCTTTTGCAAACACATCTTCTGCTTAGTTTGTAACGCAGAACAGTGAATACAGTGCAGCCTTCGGTGTCACTGAAAGAACAGCCATAGTAATTAATTGAGTAATCAATTTATCTCGGAAGTTGGTTACTGAATGGTATAGCAGTTCTTTCAATGACATGGAAGGCAGCACTGTATTCACAGTTTTGTGTTACAAACTAATACATAACAACCCTAACAAATCACTAACAATTCCTTTAATCTCTGAAAATAAGGATAGAAGTGCTAGTACACTAACTATGGTGGTTTGATGTGGAAATGTTCAAAAGACATCTCAAGGCCCTAGACCAATTTTAAGTGTATTGTACAGGTCACATAACCCACATTTAAATACAAAGCAAGAAGTGTGTAATGTCTTTCCATGCAGTTATAGTTTTATACTGATGCTAGAAACTGATGACGCTCTTACTTTACTTGGATGTCCAATGAATGGATTGTTTCCACATCGCTGGTTGACCACATCCCGGATGAGGTGTTTCTGCCCATTGTAGGTGGTCAGAATGCTGATTTTCTCAGCTGGGTATCCCAACAACCGCATGTACATAAACAGAGCCACTGCATACTCTGCCTCGGCCAGGTTCTGAGTGTCAAACAAAGACAATACAAAATATTGAAAAACAAAGACAATCCAGTCACAACATGAAGATACTGTCAATAGCAGGGTACTGATCTGAGCTCAAAGCCCGTCATAATAAGCCCCTGTGTCCTCTCCCCTAGCCCACTCCCCACGACAAATAAACTACAATTAATGTCTTTCAGAATGTCTGTCTATAACTAAAGACAACTTACATAAAAAAAAACATTTTGCTGCATATGATATACCATGGAAATAAAATGGAGAGCTTGCCTTGCCATTTAAATTGCACCACAGAGAGTTTATAATTTTTCAAAATTGATTTTTTTTTTATTTTTTCACCGACTCAAAGCTCAGTATGTTTGTTAGTGTATCTGAAAGATCAGTTTCTAATTGTACTAAGAAAAATATTTAACTGTGAATGTGTGAAATTCAATAATACCAAAACAAGCATTTTTAAAACAAACTATTTGGTGGAAAAGGAATTTTGTCACAAAATGTCCTGACAACTAATAGTATTAAAGTGAATAAAAAGCGCCTTGCACTGAAATTGTAGGAGGGGTGACCAATTAGTCAAGTACATGTCAAATTTCTTGTGAAAAACCAAATTCATATCTGATTTCATAGAGTAACTACTGCAGAGTCTGTAAAACAGAAATGTATCTGCCTGACATGATACTATCAGAATGAAATTGACATTGTGCTCTAGGCTGTTTTTACCAATGTTGCAAACTTGAGCCTTGAGTGTATTCAGAGCAATAAGAATAAGAAATTGTTTTTTCACAAGGATTACTAAGAGAAAACAACACAATACGTGAGCAAAGCATTTCCAATATACCTGAATTGAGTCTGCATTAATTATGATAAGATGGCTTTGTTTCAAATTTTCATTTTCAAATAACTGGGATCTAGATAGTTTTATAGAAAACCAATTGAGCAAAACAAATGGATATCAAACATATAGGCCCTTTAGTCTACATTTTCTACAGCAAATGCTGCAACACTAGGAATAGTCATTTAATCAGAGACAATAACACAAATATCAAGATTCTTAGAACACATTTACTATAAAATACACAATTTTTAGGCAACTTTTTTTCTGCATTTTATATTCATTTTTATGCATGGGGTGCTGAACACAAATGAATCTAAATGAATGTGAGAAAAGAATGCAATCTAAAATGTTGCTTAAAGCACTGTGTTGAAATGAAGCTCACTGGCCTTTATGTAAACCAAAATGGACTTGAGTTTGGTGAGACTCAGCTGAAATGATAAATGCTGTTTGGTTCCTTTTTTAAAAAAATAAACATTTACAGCCATCTGGAATGCAAACTCATCATGTTAGTCTCATCTTTTTTTTTTCTATCTGTTGTAATTTCGCAGAAGACCAAGACCAACCTGAATACATTCACTAAAAAAAATTCCAGGGCTATTTCGGTTTTGATGTAAAAAGTTTCCCAGCCAGACCTTTTCCCTCACAACAGGATCTGAACCAAATTAAAGGAAATAATTTCAATGTTGTGTTGGCTGCTTCTTTTTAGCTAGAGAAAAATTTAATGCAGTGATCATATACTGTAACAGGTGCAACACTATGGAGAAATGCATTGGTGACAAATCAGCTTACTGTTTTTAATTCCCCAGTCACTAAAAAATTCACAGCTCTCAGTCTACCAAGCTAAAACAGGAAAGGGGGTGCCCCTTATTGCCATATTGCTGTTAAATCACAAATTAAATGTTTTTCCACCCCAAAAACACACTATTACATGAGAAAAATATATAACAATGAAAATTGTTCTGTACCTTTGTATCTTTTGCTAAAGCACAAACAACATTCATACAAAGTGCTATAGGGCAATATTGATATGGCTCAATATTAACCTATTTGGTATTTAATTTTGTTTTATTATTTGCGCATTTCATCACTATTGCAAAAACGGTTACGTGTTTTGGATTTTAGAGACAAAATTTCACAATTTCCCCTTAAGCCAATTTTGTCCTTCAAATCCAAAGTCCGTTAAGCCGAGCGTTTACTGTACTGATAATGTTGGGAATTTTATTTTAGAAATATTACTGGTAATTTACATGAAGCTAACATATTTGTCGAAAAGATATTTACTGGTGTCTTATGATAAAATTATCATACGATTCCAGACAATCCTACTTATAACCAGTGATGAGGAAAATGCACACCTCTTATTTGTATATTATGTTTTTTCTTTAACAACTTAATTCAAATGCCAACAAAGGAACAGTGAGGTACACAGAAACACACTGGGTGGCACCAGCAGATCTGTATTTCTCTTTAGGATTTATTAAGTGAAAGCCATTATTTTTTAAACCAGTTACTTTTGTTAAACAATCAATTAAACACCACTTCAGGGAGTTCCGCAAGTTACATTATATTCTTCAATCAGATGCAGAGAGCTGGATCTCAAAACCTAACGCAGTAACTAACATGAGAACTATCTCCGCAGCCATTTACAGTCATTCTACACCCCCATGAAAACAGGACAATAGGCAGAACTGCTCCTGAGTCTCACCAAAAAAAACAAAACAAAGCCGTGTAATATTCCTGTTTTTTCAATTGAGACCAATGCTTGTCATTACTGTGCTAAGTATTATTATATAGCATTGCTTTCTTGCTGTCATACTTTAAGAATGTAATGTAAGGAAGCTAAAGAAATGCATTTTTAACCCAATGTGTACATGCTTCAATTTTTTCTGCAAAGTGACAATGGTAATGCTCACGTATGCAACATAAAATTAGCATTTTAAGATTGGCTAAGGTTATGTCTTGCTGAAAGGGAAATACTGTATGTATAATTGAAAGTTGAAAGGGCATTTATCAAGGAACTAATAAAGCCCTGACTATTAGCATACAGAGTCAGAAAGTCTCTTCTCTTAATAGTTATAACAGAAATAATCTAGTTTTATTGATACAGTACCATTAATAGTAATTTACAGTATGTCCGCTGATAATTCAATGGCTTTTGGTTTTGTTTCATTTTCCATAATAAAAAGGTGATCTCATGAGCAACTTGGAGATCCCAGTAACCATGGCAACCCACAGTCTTACATAATCACTTTACTTTAACGGTAATGGCTGCAGACTGGCGAGTGCTTTTAAAGCTCCAGGAGAAGGAAAAAAGTTCATTTTCAGATGAATGGGGTTAAACTGTGCCCATCCTTCAATTAATTGAGTTGAATCAGCAGTCAAATTAGGGTTGGACTTCTACAGTATATTTAGAGGTACTCTATCAGCATTAGTAAAAAAAAAATTAAAGGAAGCAAAGAACATTATAACACACAAGTGAAGTAAATCCTTCAATTTGGGGTCAGATAACAATAAACTATTAAGAACAACACATGGCTAGGCAAATTATCATATATATAAAAGCCCCCCCATCACATATGGTAAATTAGACATTTTTCAGTATAGTACACTTACGCAGAAGAAAATATTTAAAATTGAGTAAACCCAGTTGCTGACCAAAAGAAATCTCTGTGCTGTCTTCAAAATCAGTAAAATTAAATTTTTTCTGAGGGGAAAGGAATTCCGAGAAGCACAATTGTGATTCTGGCGCCTGAAAACTGGAGCAAGCGTCATAACCAATCTCATAAGATCTGCATGCTGCAGCACATGATCTCTTTAGCACAAGTGCTTCTTTCGAGCAATAAAGTGCTTCAGAAATCTATAAACTACAACAGACAGTGGTTTGAGTCTTTTAACCCTAAACAGAAATATCATCTTTTACAAATAATGTTTTTTCTTGCACTTTTACAATTGAGAGATAGTTGTCTAAAGTACAGGTGTTTTTTTTTTTAGAATGTATTATATGCATTACTATCCAGATCTTTTTAGGAAACAATTTAATACCACAACTGGTTGACTTCCCTTTTCTATGGAGGTTTCAGCCTTAGGGCTCAGGTTAAGCCTAAGCCTCAAATAAGCAAATACTCATTTTAAGGCAGATGCAGCAAAAATAACACCAATATTCATGGTGCTTAAAGGATGGCTATCTTTTATTTTCAGTAACAAAGTTTGCACTTCCTTTTTTTTTAAATGATAGCTCTGCTTTTATTGCTGTTTATATTTCTCTATACTGTACCTGGTAGAAATAAGGATTGGGTTCCGACTCTCCTACACCATTGAAATCCACCACATTGATGAGCTGGAAATCAAAAGCCAGGCCTGCATTGGCTGACTGGAATTCGGGAAGCAGCTGCACATGGGGCAGGTTCCCCAGCTGCTTGTACCGCCAGTTGTAAAGGTTGCACAGACTGTAGCGTGGAGGGGAAAAAAAAGAAACACACACTTTATTGCATCCCCTGTTTTGTTTTCTCTTCTTTTGCTGGACAGCAGAGAGGAAGGGTTAGAGCTCTGGACACCTAACTCCAAGGCTGTCCATTCAAGTCCTTGCTGGGAACCCCTGCGGTACCCCTGAGCAAGGCACCTGCTTGGCCAAGCTATGCAAAGTTCAACCGGAAACATTAATGTCCCACGGTAACACACTTCACATGACTTATCATGGCCTGTTTTTGTTCAAGAGCGTCTGCAATAAGAGGCAAAACATGACCTTCCACCACCTTACCTCGCTCTCGCTCTTCCTTGGGCATCAAGGTCCACTGTTGGCACACCCAGGCGAACAAAGCGCGTGAAGAGGGACTGCTCCATGTTGGAGTACTTCTGGAAAGCCATGTTTTTAATGACAGGTGGCAGCTGGTGGTGGTCTCCTATCATTATCCATCGCTTCAGTCTACTGAACCCATCCTCTGGGTTCTACAGAGAGTACAAAAGCAGAGGTAATTAAATAATTAAGACATTTTTAATGAACCGGGAGAGGGAACTGATATAATCTTATAACAACAGCAGCTTTAAACATTAATATCAACCCATAAAAGATATTTGATGGACCCTATTATTTCAGTGTTTACTCTATATTCTACATAATCAAAGAACATCATCTGTTATCTAAAGCAGTGAGAACCTTTGCTGATATAAGTCTCATGATCACTGGCAGCCAAGTAATTAATGGCATCCCAGGTTACAAAGATCTCTCATGAGCATTTTTAAAAGGAAGCTTTTCAGTTACAGCACTAGTCAGGACTGACTCTTGTGTGGCTGTGAGGAGAAATCATGCTTACAGTACCCTCACATACTTCCACAAATAGTATATAAACTCAGGGAGAAACAAACAGATTAATTAAAACACGTATTTAATGAAAAATTAATGTTTAATGTTCTGAAAAACAGATGAAAGCTTTTAAATAGACAAAGAAAACTGCATTATTATGACAAGAACTCCAGTGCTATGGCACTTATAGTTATCCACAGAATGAAACTCAAGACCCCTTGACAATCTTTGTGCCAGGGGGTCTACTGGTGTCTCCAACTTTGGAGAACAAAGTTTTTCATTGGATTTGTTGATGCTCTAGATCATGTGGATGAAGATTAAAAAATCCTGTGATATGCAGTATGGTGTCTAGGAATAAACCTATGATTTTGAGCCAACATATTGGAACTATTTTTGCCCTTCTTATACTCTGTGGTGTACTCTTTTATTTTCATATATTTAACTTAAAAAAGCAATAGCTATATAAATAGCTATAAATAACAAAGCCTCTTGGCAATGTGAAGTGATTAGACATGCGGTTCATTGGAGTGCGGTTGTACAGCACTCTACTGCATAATTATACATTTGTCACATACTTTATGCATCTAGGCTAATGCTGGTCAACAAATTAATATTTACATACCTGTATATAAACACTTTTTTGCCCCACTGAAGGTAATTAGAATCTAAAAGGTCCATATGGAAAAACACAATAGCTACAAGCTACAGTACGTTACTGAAAATACAAACTGCTTTTGTTCACAAATTAACTTATTTACGAGTACAGACAGAAAGCGAAATGGAAATTGCTCAGGTTAAGGATAATTATTAAATCTGATAACAACAGTAATTCTATAACAGAGCTTATCAAGGGCAAACGCAACAAATGAAATGCAAAAGGCTTTCATGTTGACCCGATGAGTATTTATGGATTTTGGTAAATATTAGTTCCAATCTGTTGTGATTAAGCTGATTGGAGCTTTTATATACAAACTCTATAAAGCTGCACCAGGAAACACAATGAGAACAGCATTCTGTATGCAATACATTTTATGCTAATATTTGCATCTTGTTTACCTGCAGTAAGAGTGGAATGAAGGTTTCAATCTCCAGAATTTGAGCAGCCTCTTCCATCAAGATGTTATCATACTGTAAAAAAATAAACATGTAAACATTAAGAAAATTAATTTGCTCTTTTTTTATGCTTTCCTCAGAGCATCTCCTTGGCATGTTTATTACATGTCATGTATTACATGAAAGCATTCCTGATACATTATTTGGAGATTCTTTTAATCCTGTTTTTGAGTGGATGTTCTACAGTACATTTGTATATACACGAATTACAAAGGATAATAGGATATTTTGCTAAACAGTCAAATTCTACTGTACAATATGAGCATGTAACTGTTAACAGATCAAGTGTACATAATATTTCTCAAATACACTTGAGTCAAACAGCAGTTATTTAGCCTAGCTCTTTTCCTTTTGGCACAATGAGTCAATAACCGAAGAAAAAAAGCCAGGTTTACGTGCTCAGAAATGGCTAAATAAAACATTACATCATCTGCCTTGAGGCTCTCACCTTAAATCCCAGTTCAACTAGGTCATGTCGCTTGAGAGCTGCGTGTGTACAAGTCATGGCGATGATCTTTGCTTCCTTTACCAGCAGGTATTTGGACCTGTCCAAACCACTGCGCAGAAGCTCAAATGCTCGGAACTCCTAGGTGGAAAGGAGGACAGAAATGTATGGAAACGTACTGAAAATAACTTTTCTAGTCCAGCCAAAAAAGTCGAGGTGTGTAAAATTAAAACATAATTCACAGTGGCAATAAAAGATGAAAAACTAAAGAAGACCACAAAATTACTATAACAACATTAATGTACTGCAGAGCCATGGAAAACGTATTATCTCTACATCTTTTTTTTAAACATTTAGCATAATCTGTAAAACACTACTGCATCTTAGTTGTATTAAACCTTGTGGTATAATTCACTGATGAGAAACGTGACAAAAATGCAACATGAAAAATTCCAAATCGCAGAATGAGCTTGAAACATCGATTAAATTCCAAGTAAACAAAAAGATAAATTAAAAAAATAGCATACCATCTCAAATTGCTTATGCTTTCTCAATGGTCATTTCCAAATCAATTTTATGATCTTTAATAAAAACACAAAAACTGGAACCATTCTCTCCATGACTCAATTACAGAACTATCTTTTTAAACCACAATATTGTCTATAGACCACAGAAGTAAAACAAAATGATGGGGTCCCTAGTTATTGAGATAACGAGTCACTCATAATGGCTCTGGTGTTATAGTCTGGTATTTCAAGGATCAAAGATTTTCTATATCATACATTCCAGCAGTAACAAAAAATGTTCACTGCCACTGATCTTTTTAATAGATGGTAGTAAGTCAGGTCGTGTTAAACAGCAATGGCATCTTGGGTATCATGCAATGAAAATAACTCAGATGCCATTTTTTTCAAATCCCATGCACACCTGAACATCTAAAATTGATGCTTATCAAACATAACTGCTCAAGCCATGAAAAGAGTCACCCATGCCCTTCTTAAACAATAAAATGCTCTTGCTGCTAACAGTTCATCCTTTTCGTCTGCATTTTCATCATTATGCAATTCTTCATGATAAGGGCTTTTACACTACAGTGACTCGCATAAAACACCACTGCCCACTGCTGCCAAACATTTCCTGGCAGAGGCAGACAGGCCATCTCTCATTCATCCCCTTTAGGGAATTCCTTGCAACACTTGCTGATAGGAAAAAAAAAATGCTTCAAGATTCATTACGCTAATCCTTAATCCCGCAGTTTCCTGCTAGTAAATGGTAGCATGTCAATTTCTGTGGCTGTACTTGCTATATGACCCAGCATTAGGGGTGTTTGTTCCGTTCAATACTAGCTTAGAGTGCACTTTTGTGCAGATTTACTTACACATAGGTCCTGAATTAGAAACCAAGCTGCCTTTTCAATAAAACCAGCTTGGCAATTGTGTAGCATGCGGTATCATAGCTCTGTTAGTCGAAACATTTCATCATACTGATGCTGCTAATGGTGCTCTGGGAGCAAAGGCCATTGGCATGCTATTTCAGGAAGCCTCACAACGTGTCAGAACTAGGGAAATCTGAGTGCACTGGCACATAAATATTTGATGCGTTACTATTTTAACATTAATTTTAACCTCTCGCACATAAAATATTTAACAGACTATTTTGAAGTCCAATTTTACCATATGTGCCAGTAGAAATTCAGTGCCTTGCGCCTGTTAGACCACATGTGTTTTGCCATCATATGATGCAGGAACAGAAATCTCTGCAACTGAGAATGGAAATTAAATGGAAAAAGACAAGAGCTAGAAGAATTCTTACATATTAGACTAAATGAGAATTTTCCACAGGGTACTTCCTATTTTAACTTCTCTTTCAGTATTATTTTTGGCGCCAATATATTTAAATCTCCAGAGCTCTGGTTCCTCTTTAATAAAATCAATGTATTCTGGCAAAAGCAAAAACACTTTTTACAAAACTCTACAGTGTCAATCTCAGTAAATCACAGAGAATATTATCCATTCAAACATTTCTAACCACTGTATCCCATACAGGGTTGCATGGGAGCCAGAACCTATCCTGAAGAGGAATGGATGCAAAGCAGGACACACCTTGGACAGGACACCGGCGACAACATTATCTAAATCAAATCCAACACTTTCCAGAAACCACAGCAAGCTCACAACCTATTCTAAAGATGTAACAATAAAACTAAAAGTAGTAGAGATTAGTCTGGTTGCTGCCTAAGGATCTTCAATGTTTCATGAGTAAGGCTGGAATGTGGGGGACAATCTTATATCCACATCCGAGGAGACTGGGAGACAACGTCAATGGTATGGAATATAACATAAGATAACATAATGCAAATCCATCTTGTGTCTGATCAAATATTTTTCACAGAGAAGGTGGGAAAGATAAAGGAAAGAAATGCCAAGGCTTCTCATTTTTATGATGTGTTGGAAGAAAATGCCAGTAACTAATTACTGATCTGTGAGAGAGTATAAAATAAACCTAAAAGGCCATCAAGATCCATTAATCACATTTTTTACTCCATTAATTCAATGGGAACTGCTACACTACTCTCCTCCTAAAGTGTTAAACTTTTTTAAACCACAAAAATATAAAGGAACATAGTTCATAAGAAAACCTAGCATGTTCAGTCAGTCCAGTTATTATTATCTGTTCAATTCTTAAATATTTCTTTAGATGTGCTTGATCTACCTTTAGTAAGAGCTCTTTCATGACTGTCAAGCAATTCAAAATCTTTACTGCTAAAAAATACAAAGATTCAATTCACCTCGAGCTGTGTGAATATTTTCCTTATGTGTCTGAAGCAGCCCTCTGCAATATCCATGTCTTCTTCATATGTTTTTCCTTTGAAAACAGGTTGAGGTGCATTGGAGAAATACTTGTGGAATGGGAAATGTCTGGAGATATCCTGAACATCGATCTGCTTTCCAGGCTTCACTTTCACTTTGCTGAGGTACTCTTCCCAACGAGACATCACCTGAAGTGACACACAACAAATGAAAGAGAGTCAGAAGACGAGGGAAGGGAAAGATACCAGCTCACCTGAGTTTCAGCGCAACCAGAATTCTGTTCATAAAAGTGTTTCCTGTTCTCAAAGCTGTATGAAGATAGATGTGGACAGCCCACATAACTAAACAAATCGTCACAATAAAACATTTTTTTTTCCATATGGAGAACAGTACAAATTTCAAGTGTTCGTTCAAAGCAGATACCAGTGAATCTGCTAAGAAAAGGCCAGACCATTTGTGAAAAGTCATACGGTATATATTGCACATTGCTAGGCACATATATTGGCTCATGCCTGAGAGTTGAGAGTGAAAAGACTTTTTTTACTTCATAAAAAATGGAAAGCCTTGGTGCTGCCCATTCTGCACAATTAGCCAGTCTCAAGGAAGCAATTCAATTAGAACAATGGAAACATTCTTTTTTTAGCAGACAATTGTTTATTTAAAAAGCACTCAGCAGAAGGGCACAAATAAATTATAAAACTTCAGTCAAGACATAAAACCAGTGTGAAGTTAAGAATAAAAAAGTTCAAACACACGCCAATAGTGAAGGAAGGGGGGAAAGCAAAATCCTGCACTGGTCTCAAGAGTGGAGAGAACTGATAGTCTTTTATATTGTACATCAAAACAACAGAAGGTTAATATATGTTTATGGAAATTAAGTTTCAACACACAAAATGTAAATTTAATTGTACAAACATATGTGGACATTAATTTACTTTGAATTACAGCGGAAACCAATACCTTAATAAACCGTAATGTAAATTTCATTCAAACATTATATACTCAAAAGCTAGTTGGCTTTAATGCTCAAATGTTCTGATTGGTGAATCAATGTCAATGTACTGATACTGCAAGATTTCAAAAAAGGGGACACTATAAAAATGTTTTTGTCATAAAGAAACACACTTCAGTTGTATACTGAGGAAAGACAAAGGATGTCTCAGTTCTCTGATATGATGTAAGGGTGCTGTAAACATCAGAGGTATTTTAGGCGACATTACATGTTGTCAAGTAAAAAAATGATCAACACGAAAACCAGAGGGTTAAGACAAGATCAGTCATCAAACAGTTCGCAATACATTTACTTTATTTCATATAAAGTCAAGCGATGCTTCAAAACAAGTTTCATAAGACGTGCCCTTTAAAGCTGCATGGGTCCAATACATCAATGTTTGCATCACACTAACTTCCAATATATCCAAGGAAAATAAAACTCAGCTTGATTCATTTCCATTCTCTAAAATGGGTGGAAATTGCACTTCAGGGTAGGGAAATAAAATTGCAGAATGTCATAAATCATCTGATGGAGACAGAAAAAGGTCTATGCATGCGCATTATTATTTTTTTAAATAACTATAAATTAAAGGCTATATTAATAAATACAATATTAATTGTATTTATAATTTTACTGATCCACTACCAGAACTCTATATACCACATTCTTACCTGATACAAGTAGAAGTGGCCAGCAGTTTCACATGTGTAAGACACATCCCCTGGCACCTCAAGACTCTCCTGCAAACGGGCGACCTCCCTGAGCAGCTCCAGTCTCCGAGCCAGGACATAGTTCACGCGCCCATACCTAAGGACAGATTACAGCGGTCAACATTCATTCACTCAACATTCACACCTTTTAATACGCTTCTGAAACTGGAAATCCTTTCTCAGATTTTTTCTCCTTAAATTTTTCAGACACTTGATCAGCATGATCAAATTCAGACTGACGTGTAAAATAGCGTAACTAGTGCCAGGGGCAAAGTTGATAGCATTTCTGACTGCATGTCAAAAGACCATTGGATCAGAGTTGAGAGATGGGTGTACTGAAAAACAAATCTCACCGCTTGCCACAGTGTGTAGGCTGGAGCCAAAGGCTGATTTTAAAGCTTTTGAGAACTGTGACATTACAAAAACAAGGAAGGTGGTTTTTATTGTTTTGTTTTTAATCTTTCAACACCTAGAATACAGCTAAAGTTAATAAAAACGTCAGGGGTCTTAATCTCAGTGTTAACAGAACTATTAATCAGCAGATGTGTAAAAACGTCCATGGGAGTCAATATGACGGTACTCTGATTTTTTTCCACAATAAGCAGAAAGGGATTTCCTTTCTGAATTACAATTTACGTGACTTAATTTAAACCTACCTATAATTATGACTAAGAAGTAATTAGACGCTGGCATTATAGTAGGCTTATCATACAAGTTATTTATAGATCACAGAAAGCTGCTCTGTTACAAGAATATAAACAATTATAAAATGATTTCTAATTAGAACAGTAGAATACTTATTGAATTGACATCTGCAGTGCACTACAATCTTGGAGAAAATGAACTGAACTATATAATTGCTTCTAGTATGGAACAGAGATAAGAATATGCCTCATATAAAATGTGTTTCTACTGAACTAAATTTAGTTTAGCAAAAACAAAGACATTACTTACGTCAGAATCTATAACAACTTAATCTGGAAACAGCCTAGTTACACCAATGTAACTTGCATGTATGTACTTAATATTCTCTATTTCATATGGTGAAAAGGCATAGCTACTGCAAGCTTCTAACTAATATTGCTCAACGTAAGAAATTCTAGGCAAAAGAATTACTTTTTTTTTCAGTTGTCTTGATTTTTAATTCTGGTCAGCATAGTAAAAATATTTATAACCATCAGATTTTACACTCTTTTAATGTTGGTCGCATATATTCTATCTAGATGTGTCTTTATAAACAATTTCAATTGTAGCTGACAGACACATAGGCTTGCTATCAGTGTGCCAAAACACCTGAGCGTGTGGTACGGCAGTCTCAATGAGAAATGCTGAAGTGCATGACTTTCATCACCCATCAAAAGTTAAGAAGATAAAAAAGTGCCATGAGCACTCAGTACACAACCAATGGAAGCATTCCAAACGCATCACAGAGGGAGGATAAAAGCAAAATCTAATCCTTACTAGACACACCATCTTATGAGGATGTGCTACACTTGCTTAAGCTTGAGAAAATGGAAATATTTCCTCAACATATCCTTATGAGAAACACCGCATTCAGCAATATATATATTATTCTAATGTAAAGAGAATCTTTGTGATATATTCAATAGAAAACTAATCAGTGCCCTTTTTAAACGAGTAATTTAGCTCATTGTGCTTTCTAAAGACATTCCCTACTTATCGCTCTTGTCTCCTGCTGTTATTAATTCCTATTCATGGTAAACCTCCACACACAGCACAGTAAGAAGATGTAATGCTCCACAGGGTTATAATTACAATTTAAAAATAGCAATTATTTACACTGGCAATCAATGGATCTCGCTTAGAATGAAAAGAAATTACATTTAATTTGGTGAAATTCGTTTATTATCAATCATCTACTGAACTGATTTGAGGTCTGCATTCTGGGAACTATTTTAGATTAAGTATGCTTTTATCAAACAACAGAGCTGCCCAGCTCCTGTCCTGGAGGGCCACACTTACAAAACCTGCTGTACTCTTTAAATCAGCAGTACACTACTAAGCTGGAAAACGCCAATAAATTGATGCAATTTATACTGAGACCAAAGCCCACCAGGACTGGAGTTAAGTACCCCTAATTAAGGGCACAAAACTGATGAGATCACGGCAGCTCATCTTCTCGTTCACAGACTTACCAACGCTGTGCCCGTCACAATTCTAATCTCTCATGTCGCAGAAAAATGGCTCACTATCGTAATAAACTGTCGTCATTCATTTCACCGAGAACCCCACATAACTAAGAAATGTGAATAAAGATAGACCCAGTGAAGGGAGTAACACTGTTTGAACAAAAATGAGCTTCTATATATCACCTCTGAAAGTCCAAAATTTCCAGCTTTTTCAGTAAATGATAAAACTCAAGGACTACCAGAAAAATCAAAGAATAACATCCTTTTCAGATTAATTGCTGTGTGTCTGGTTGTGCACTGCTGTGAAATGTAGAAAAGAAAAAATCTGAAATTGTTCTAGTTTTGTTACTATCACTAATTTATGTAACTATGCAATAGAATATTTCCATATGTGCATGTGAAGATCATGTTTACCCACGTGCCCTGGTTTTATCCATTTGCTGAACAGTGTGATACAGAGAGTCTGTCAAAAATGTGTGAAAGACAGCACACTGTATCCTTTCCCAATTACACAAAAAAAGGAGAATGCACCGACTGGGACAATAGATCTGTTTTCAAAAAGGTTTTGTTACTCCTCCGATTACAAAAAGAAGTGTATTAAAATAATTTCAAGGCAGAGTCCTCCAAACAACTTTCAAACTTATACAAACATAACAGACAAAAAAGGTAAATACTGCTGTGCCTCAGTGAGACAGGTCCTTTCATGCTATAGTGTTTTAACAGGTTCTGAATGGGCCACATGGCTTTGTGCATCATATGTTCTCTGAGAAGATAGCACCTAAACCGGCCACCTGCTGGCCTCACCTGCTGAAATCCTTCTCTGTCTCCAACTCCTCCTCTCCGTGGCCCAGACGGAGGAGGTGCCTCTCATCAATATCCAGAGCCATGATCTTCTCAAACAGCTGGTTCAGGGCCTACAGAGAGTGACAGGGACAGGAGGAGATGCAGTTTTTAGAAGCTTGGCTGGCTTCTGTTTGCAGGAGAGACAAAACAGTTTTATAGTCAGATGCTGGGATAACAGCCTTGTTTGGCAATTCTTTGTAAAAGAAAGCAAAGAGGAGGGATTTCCCAAATAAGACCAACAGAGAATTCCAGGGGAAGAATGGTGATGACACAGAGAGCGATAAAATGCTTAAAATAACTTTCAAAAAACAAGCTTTAACCTTAGAAACACCGTTATACATACAGTGCCAATTCTGCAAACAAAAAAAAATGACAGAAAAATTGAAATATAGATATACTTCTGTTTTGCAGTTACATCAGTATGTTTGATTTTCATCTGTTTTTGCAGAAATACAATAATTCTTAACCATGGCAGATAAGAAAAAAAGAGCTTGTCATTGACCAAGTTAAAATGTGAAGGCATAGTGACAATGGTGTGTCAAGCAGTACTGTAACGCATCCTTGATGACTGAAATGCGTTATTTAGGTCTGTTGCATAGTTCTATAGATAGATAAATATATTATTATTCCTTCTACATCTACTCGCTAAAAAAATGTCTCCTGCATTACGCAAATTCGCTTTATGTCATATGCCAAGAATGAAGGATATGCCTGAATATGTTTAAAAAAACAATACATTCTATAAACCAACTTGAAAGCTTGAAAGGTCAAGAATGTGCTTCTTCCCTCCACATACCTGATTTGAGTGTGTTACTATGAGAGTTCTCTGCTCTGGGAAATTGTGATAGAGATTGGAGATGATCTGCACAGCCACATCTGTTTTCCCTGTGCCTGGAGGTCCTACGACCTACACAAGTAAAGAGAGGTGCATTAGGTAATATGAAATGTGCTCTGTCTGGCTAGGATATACTGGCTATGACAACAGCATTCTGCTCATGCCATGATAATCATTCCAACTTGTTGGTTCTAATTTCTCCAGAACAAAAGAAGTACAACCTGTAATGATATTTTCTAAATTAAAAAAAAAACTCCATATAAAATTTAAATAAAAGAAAACCGATGGTTTTTGGACTACAATTAACAGAAGGATAAACCATGTTTTTTTGTTCCTTTATTGGCGAAGTTTTTAAATGGAAACAAAATGCTTAAGGCATTCATGTATTATTTGTTTAACGTACAGTCAGGCCTCTCAGCCACTGATTTTTTACATAAACCAGATCTAACAAGGCAATCCTGAAGTAGCTCACAGTTACAGAATCTCACCATGACACTTAGTGATGCAATCTGTGAGGAGAACTTGTGAAGGAAAGCTATTGCTTCAGGTAAACAAATTGCTTCTGGTCTGTTTTTTTTTTTAAGTGTTATTATACTACTTCAGGAGATGGTGTAACCCCCTTGTAAACCTGTCAAAACACATCACACCCCCTAGATACCTCTGGCAGTTTGTGAATGACCAGAGAATCCCTGCATCATTGCAAGAGTGTTGATTGTAATTCCACATGTTGGCAATCCAAAGAGAAACATTTTCTCTATTCTATGTCAAGTTGTTTTACAACTGAACTGATGATGACATTGGTGTATTTACTAGGAACCTTTAGTTCAAAACGAACGTTCCTCTCTTTTGGCACCAACCAATCACCATTATACAGTATAATCCTTTACATTTTATTTCTACTTACTGATATTATTTAATATCTGTGAATATCTGTTAAAAAATAATTTTTAGACAATGTTTGGAGGCTATAAATAGGATTCACCAAGTAATAAACTTCAACAGTTCACAGAATAACACCATAGACTATTAACAATAAGCCTGTATTTGCAATTAATTTGCAAAACGTGTATTAAATAAAGTGCTTTCTTACCATAGTTAAGCCTGGCTGCATGCCTGCACGTATGGCTTCAATTTGTGTAGGTGTAAATTGAATCATATTACTGTTGAAAAATAAATAGTATTTAATTTAAAAATAAAATATATTTTTGAAATAAAAATGATAAACAATGCAATTAAGTGGTGTTCAAATGACTGTCTGTCCCTACTACACTTAAATTTACAAAACACAGCATGGTAAAGTTAAGGATGAGAAAAAAAACTTTTTTTAACGTGAATCTTACAATTTATATTTAAATGATCTTACAGGATTTGTTCAAATTTAACACAATTAAAAACAGAAAGCTTCTTTCATACCAAACTATGAAAAAATGACGTAAAACAGCTAAAGTATAATGTAATGTGGATGGTTTAATCGGTCAATGGGGTAATTTTCCATATCGTAAAAATGCAAAATAAGATTAAATAACACCAGATTTAACTGGAGGATCAAAGGATTTCTTTGCTATTTTTAATTCAAATAAGTAACAATCTATAACGTTACAATATGAAGTCATATTAATCATGCAATGGGCAACCTAGTATGTAACAAACCTTGGAATGTTAATGGATCTTTTAAAAGAGTAAGATTTCATTCTCCTAGTGTGAAGTGTAAACACTTTCAACAGTTAACGTGAGACTTGATAATAATATTGAAGGTTTCCATCCAGTGATGTGCATTCCTGAGAAAACAGCACTCATAGTGGGTAGATGGCTATTCCAAATAAGGACATGAAAGGGTGAAATATAACAAGATCTTTATGCACCTATGACAACACCAAAGAGGATTCTGATTTATTTTAAGGATGAAATTATAGAATATAGAAAAAGCTTTAGCTTCCAATATCTAAAATGTCTAAGCACTCAGGTTGTAAAAAAACACTGAAAGAACTACAAAAGAACACTACAAGACTTGCACCTATGTATAAGCCAAGTAAAAGAACGCAAACACATGTATGATATCTACCGTTTGGGCTGGTTGTAAGGATATGGCCCCCTGTTTAGGATGACATGGGGTTCGACAACTAAATGGTAGTCCTCCTCCTTCCTCTCCTCTTTCTCGTCTGCCTTTCGTTTCTTCCCTTTAGGAGAGCTGACGGGGAACTTAATTCTACAACGAACATATTGTCAATGTTAATTCAAAACAGAACAATTTAGAATTTGGTTAGTTTGCATGCTTAGAGGGACTGCAGTTTCATTTATATCACATAAAATGAGGACTCACACAGCTATATCTACACAATTTTGTCAAACAGGAGAAAGTATACAAAGACATGCTAAAGCACAAAGGAAATGCAAAGCTCAGGCCTAATGGGTAAAATTATTTTAAACATAGATAAAATCACTGAAAATGTGAATAGAAACATTGTACATTCATTAGACAACGAGAATCTGCCATTGGTTTTAACACAAAGAAACAGCCCTCTAGGTTAATTAGACTAGACAAAATTTAAAATCTAATTCCTTAAACATACATATTTGAAATTGCCTTCCTAGAGCAAGCAGTGATTATCACCTGAAGGGGGGTTTCTGAAGGGATGGATCCTCTTCAGTGACTTTGATTGTGTATCCTGGGAAGGAGGCCTGCAGGTGATCAATGGACAGAAAGGTATCATTGAAGTCCAGAGTGGCGATCTGATTGGGCATTTTAGAGTAATGAGCACTGCCTGGGTCTCCATATCCCAGGATGATGTCATGTAGCCAGTCAGGTACCACGCAGTCTGTGTTCATCAAATTCCTGATGGTCTCTAGGACTGCCTGTAAAAAGAAGGAAACCGGTTTTGAAAACTTGCTAGAAAGTCACAGCCTTGTAAGTTAGGCGTTATTTGGACAAATACTTTTTGTGCATAACCAATTTGCGTAAGGGCTTTCACAAGTGAATAATGACCCAGTGTGGGCATAAAATGAATAACTGCAACATATGAAGTAATGATAATATAATAATAAACTTTATTTTATATACCACCTTTAAAGGTGGCTTCTCAAAGCACTTTGTTTAACGTGGATTCAGAAATCCCAGCGAGTAGAGCGTTACAGTAGCCAATTTGGGAGAAGACAAATATGTTGATCAGCTTTTTAGCAACAGACGGCGATAACATAGGACGTAGTCTGGCAATATTTCTGAGGTGAAAAAATGATGTTTTGACAATATGTTCCACAAGTGGGTTGAATGTCAAGCCTTAATCAAATATCACCCCCAAGTTTTTCAATTTAGACTGAAGTTTAAGTATAGTAGGGCTACAACACTGGCTTTACAAAGTTGATGAGGGGTGCCAATAAGCATGACCTCAGTCTTGTGATAGATGAAGAATTTGAAGGAAAGTCATCCATGTTTTATGTAAAAAAATCAATTAGAGTAGATTTGAGTATCATCAGCATAGAAGAGAAAGTTGAGACCAGGACATCTTAAAAGCTGACCAAGTATAATCATATAAATGCAGAAAAGTAGGGGGCCCAGTATTGAGCCCTGAGGTACACCAGACTTAACAAGTCCAATTTCTGACATAAATTCGCATAGACAAAGTGACAGTGATCAGTGAGGTAAGATTTGAACCATTTAAGAGCAGTGTCAGAAACTCTAAACACAGTCTCAATACAAGAAAGCAAGATATCATGGTTAACTGTCAAAAGCAGCACTGAGATCAAGATGAATGAATATAGAAAGAGAACCAGGATCAGAAGCTATTAGAAGATCATCAGTAACTTTGACCAGGGCAGCTTCTGTCACGTGAAGTTGCTGGAAGCCAGATTGGAGGGGTTCTAGAATTTTTGCAAGAAAGGGTAAGTTGGAGATGGGATGAAAATTTAGATTGTCTAGAGCCATGTTTGGCTTTTTTGGCAAGAGGGTAATGGCAGCAGTTTTGAGGACAGTTGGTACAACATCAGTGCTCAAGGATTCATTTATTATATTGAGGACAATGGAGCAGAGAGAAGTGAAACAGATCCCATTCCCACCACTTTATTTCAATTCTAATAGGCAGATGGTGGATTTCATATGCAAAACCAGTTTACTTGATGGATGCAGAGACAAGAAGAGAGAAGCTGGAGAGAAGGGAACCAGTAAAGTTGGTAAAGCAGGGAGGAGATGTGGAAGTGACGTGTTCTGGAGAGAATGTGATGCCGGAAGTTGTTGATCTTGGAGTGAAAGAAATCTAAAAATGTGTTGCAAAGTTGTGATGAGGCAGGTAATGTGGTGGGGCAGCTTGGCTTTAACAGTCTGTTGATGGTGGAGATAAGGTGTCTAGGCCTATATTGGTTATTTTCAATGATGTAAGAGAAGTAGGTGGATCTAGCAGACTCCTTGTATCCTTATATTCATATCTTTCCAAGCCTTCACTGATCGCAAATAGGCAGCATACCAGGGGGCAAAGCGTGAAAAAGAGATGGTTCACGTTTTCCGAGGAGCAAAGGTGTCCAGGGTCGATAAAAGGGTGCTAATAAGCAAATGTATTTTGTCCTCTAGAATAGAGGATCAGAGGTAAAGAAACAAGTTAAGGAGGATAGAACAGAATTAGTAAACCTTGGCTGATGAACTGATCGCCAGTTGTGAAAACTTACGGAGCATGAGGGGGAATAGAAACAGGTCATTCCAGATTGAAGAGAATAGCTAAGTTGTCAGAAAGGCCTAGTTCTGCAGAAAGTTTAGACACTTGGATATGTAATAATAAATTCAATTGGTGCACCAGTACCCAAAACAAGTGCATTATAAATTATAACAAAAAAAATCACAGTGATAGCCTTGTGTTACAAACCCAGTCCCATATTATAATTTTAAAGTTGCAATCACAAAAACGATACCTAAGAAGTTCAAAGTTAATTGGCCAAATTGGTTTTGTACAAGACCAGTTTGTCTTGTCATCAACTAGAAAACAAAATGGTGGACATGGAGGCCACATGGTGTACACAAGAATCCAATTTTGCCATTTTGTAATTGCACTGTGACTACAAATGAAATCTACCTAGTTTGGCATTCCTTGGCAATACAGTTTTGAAAAAGAGCAGCGAGTGGTACTAGAGAATTTCGCCAGCAAACTATTCCCAAAACAGCAGTGGTTTTAATTTAGCTAAAAATGCACTCAAGCAGCTATTGTGGATTATGGAGGAATCCCCTGTGAACTGTATTGTCGCTGGAATGATGCCTATACACTTTTGAGTTAAATGAATAGGACTAATAAAGCACAGTGCAAAAAGTTACATACTGCAATACCTTCGTATAAGGCACTACACAGCATCAATGGATAACGGGTCTTACAAAAATATAGACTTTTACACCTGGGAGAAATATAGAACATCATGAAGGAGATGCTAAGAAAGAAATTTTCAGTGAAAGGACTTGCTGTCTGATCCAATGAAGATCAGTTCTTTTCCAAGTTATATTTAGGTTACACATGGACGGCATTTGAGATCTGGCCTTTGTCTCTTGTTGCCACAGCAGTTTGTTTGCCCTAGAGTGCTCTACAGTAGCTGCTAAATGAAAGCTGCTCTGTCTGTCAGTAAGGTCATACAGGGCTGTGGAATAAGATATACAATGTGTAGATCTGATGACCAAATAAAACCTTTCACTCTTCCGTCATTATTAAAACAAACGGTATTTCTAGACATTTGATTTTAAAAGCAAATTTTTAGGAAAAAATAATTACAGATCCTTCTGATTATAAGAATCTGATTAAGGCATCTTCAGGGCATCAACAATGTTCAAATATGTTACATTTTCAAACTGTAACTTCTGGACCCAACACTGTTTAGCATTTGATGCTTCATCTGAAGTGCAAACACAAACAGAATACAAATTTTACTTATTTGTAAAGGTAATACCTGCTTTTCCAGCATTTATTTAAAAAATTATCTTTGAAATATTTGAAATAAGATTTCTTTGCATGTCTTAAAATATTTCAATCACATGTTTTTGGTTTTAATCTCTTTCAAAGGCACAACTGCTCAAAGGATAATAGTGTCACTGAGGAAAGGTGCTGCTGTTTAAAGGAAGCTATCAAGCTGTATACAGGTCCAAAGTGAAATCTGATAGCTCGTCATACAAGGAGGTCTCAGAAATTCTCTATGTAAGCCATCATAAGGTCACCACCCTGCAGTCCTCCAAGCTCTGGCTCAGATCACCAGCAGAATCATAGAGCTTTAAACGTACGTAACACTAAGAGCAATATTAGAGAGAGCTATTAGTAAGTCAGAACGATTGATCAGTGAAGATCAGACAGCAGAGCTGAACACACTGGAACATCTCCTCAGAAACATACAGCCTTTTCAACTGACCTTGAAGTTGTTCTCTTTGGGCTTCCTCCTCATGATGATATTGAAGGTTTCATAGACGTCTTCTGTCCCATTTTGGATCGTGTTTGTCATGTCTTGCTGATACTGGTTTGGATCCAGCCAGACCCTGAATGTTCTGGTATCGCCTTTCAGCTTAGGTTTAGGCTCAGGACCTGAACAAAAAAAGACCGTAAGCCACATAATTTGTTGCTTTTTTGTGTTCCTAGAATATGAAAATATTTTGAAACCTGATAGAAATGTATCAGCATTTTACCAAAAATGCAGCACTTTTTTCAATTTGTAGACCGATTTCTTCCTAAGATTCTGAGTGAAGTGTATGTAGGTATAAATGTAACACTTATTTAAAAAGACTCAAATTTTTCAATTCAGATTCAGAGTTTTATTAGTAAAACTGATAGTTAAATAAGGATTTACAGGAACATTTACAACACTATACAAAACTTCTTTATGAATACAAACTGTTTTGAAAAATTTCTCATTTTATGCTATGATTGATTTTTGCAAATTTAAGGTTATGATATAGGGACTATTAGAATTTTCAACTGCATGTCTAAAAGGAAAAATACATTAAATAGCATTTAAAAAGCAAGGTGAGTTGACTATAAATGTTTAGATAATTTTAAAGATAGGCTAGTTATGAGCTATTTAAATAATATTAACTTTTCCATTTTCTTAAAAGAATATAAAGCAAAATATAGTGTTTCAATTCCACACTAATTAAAGTGGATCTGAAATGAGAGACAACTTAAGCGATCAAGCAGACTCCACAAAAATTTTGGAGGAAATCCCAAATGGTCTTTCTGCATATCTTTGCTTATTCTCATCAGAATCCTCCTGCTCTAAATCTGGAAGAGAAACCACCACTCACAAGCGCAGACTGCAATCTATTAATAATAACGCAGATAACTTCAGCAGCAAAGGTCTTGAACTTGGCACCTTGTCATTGCATGTCAAACAGAAAAGATGCATACACTTCTACAAAAAGATGTTTAGAGGCCTTGAAAATGTCAAGGAACAAAATGTAAACAAAACGTGATAGGGCTTGAGATTTTCCTTGAAATTGATCACTGAGAATTGCCGGACAGCTCCTGATGTAGAGACAAGGTCACAGTCACAGACGACGACAAAGCCATGAAGAAGGTATCATGTAACAGTTTTGACTGTCCTTCCTCTTGTCAATGTCGTCCAAGAAACCAGTAACTGAAATCTTAAACAGCCAACAAGTTTCTAATCATACACGCAATGTAACGTTAGGTTTGGTTTTCCAGAATAGGAAGACCTAAAGACTTTCACGTAGAGGTTTCTAGATGGGACTGAAAATGGTCAAGAGATAGTCTGAAAATAATATCAAAACTAAGACTACAAAGTAATAATTTATGAAGTAGTTATTATTTGCAGATAAAAAAACATATACAAAACAGCAATTCATAAATATTCATTTTAGTCAAAAATGAGGTCAAATAGACAAGGTATCAAAAGATACATGCTCAATTTGTGCTGAGCATAGCTTGCAGTGAGCTCTCCTGTAATTTGCTGACACTGAATAAGCATCAGAAGAAACGTGTCACTATGTTTATGCATGCATGTTTTGGAATAAAGTCCATTTTTTGGATATTAATGAAATGTTTTTGTATCATTCATGGCAGACTGTAATATATTTTACTCCAGTTGTTACAAGATAATTAAGTAATTTAATGAAATGAACACTAAATTGGTGAAAACCACAAAGAAGAAAAAGCAATACACTCTGCTTATAAAGAAAGCTGTGGCTTTGTGCCATTGTTATTTTGGAGGCTGGACTAATTCAGTGTACTGTCAATTGCAGTCTGAGTTTCTCACAACCAGCATTTTTAAACTTGGCAAGAGTTTAGGGCCAAAAACTCATTCCATCAATAACAGGCCACACCCGGAGACCACAATTCACAAAACGGTAACAAGACTGATGGGGAGGAGTGTCAAATCTCACTTGTAATGATTGAAAGTGATTCAAAATGATTGAATTGAGCAACTTGACTACACAGCATGTATGCTGATTAAGCCCTGGGACCTAACTTGCTGCTTTTCCTACAGCTCATCCAGATGCAACAACATTCCAAAAGGACCACGCCTGCAGCTCACGAAACCGACTCTCGCGTCAGATGTAAACATAACTGATGTCATAAATACCCAAATCAATAGACTGTAAAAATTAAGAAACACAGCTAACATTAAGAAATGTTTTCCCCGTTTTGTTTTGCGTCCTTTTATTTTCTCAGTGCACAGCTAGAATCTAGTAAAAATTCCATCAGTACCTTCTTCAATGACTCTTCCCTTCTCATCCAGCATGCCCTGGATCTCACAGCCCCGGACATACACCAGGCCTGTCTGATCAACAAAAGGCTGACGACGGTCAAAACGGGTCCCGTAAGGTTTGGTTGGTCGAACGGTGACCAGGAAGCAAACATCATGCTTACGCAGTCCTGTAATGCACAGATTGCGTCACGGGAGCAAAACATGAAACAGTATAATATGTATTCATTAGTATAAAGACAAAAAACAACCCCAGGAATAAGAAAGCCAAAGCACAAAGGTATGCAGAGAAAGAATTCCTTCCTACTCAACAGACTTGGATCTTACTCTAGCCAGAGAGACCACTTTTAGATAAGCAATGGCATCATACAAGAAACATTTGGTGACCGAAAATACTCACCTTCCCATTCATTCTTGATCTGATCCCGAACGTTCAGATTGATTGTGACATCGGCACGGACTCTAGCCGGCCAGTTCTCTCCAATATTAGGTTTGGCCACTTCAACGATGGAAAACGCAAGGATCGTTTGCGCCATTCTCGCCCAGCCACCAAACACAACCCCTCCATATTCTGATTGCCTGTGGACATTGAATGATGTTGAGAAATATATCACCTTGATGTCAAATCATGTTGATCTCTGCTGTTTTCAAGATGCTAGCTTGACCGTTAAGAATGACCTGTACTTTCCTAATGAAAAGCTATTATAATCTTCTCCTTTTGTACATTCTTCCAAATACCTGCAATTGCCAGATTGTTCAGAATCAGTATAAAACAAGCTAAACAAGTAAAGTAAACATCACCATCACCACCAAAAATTCAGCTGTTATTTCAACCCATATTTTTAAAAATTTTCAAAATGTTATATGAGTTGTAATATGGAAATATGAAGGTGTCTTTTGTCGTCAAGTGAGTGAAGACATTTTTTCTGCTTATTCATGCTTCCCTTGCCAACCGGACAGATTCCATTCCCGCAGAACACTGCAACTGGCAAAACTGTATTTAGTAAATACTTGAAAATATGGGAAATAGGGGTTTAGGCTTTAAAAATGACACATACTATAATGTGGATTATAATTTGGCACATACATGTAATAAAAATAATTAATAGTAATATGTAATAGTAATGACCTTCAATCCTTAGACTTAATAATAGCAAAAGAACTGAATATACTGAAATCATATGCACACACTAATGTGAAAAATATGCAACTGAACTGAGTTGGAATGTGTATGAGCAAACTCTGCAGTTGTCAAGGGAAAAATGTAGGACAAATCCATTCCTATTTGCAATAAGAAATAAAGACTAAAAGATAAAATATTTAATGGCATACAATAAGAAATTAAAATGTGGGGTTCACACAAGTGGTATGCAGGTATGTGTGCATAGATAAGCATTAGAAACTGAAACACAGTTGCACATTACCAGCTGCAGAGGCAGGCCAAAACATACCAATTAAAATGAAAGATGGAATAATTGTGATGACTGAGTGAGACAGAAGCAGAAGAAATTGTCTATATTTTTTAGAACTAAAACCATATACCCACGTAGCAGCATAGTGCTTTTAGAAAACAGAATATAAAGTATGTAAGTAAGGATTAGATGTACAAGACAAGGGCAGTTCAAAATGTCTTTTACATGTACAAAAGTCTAAAACTGTGCAGTCCAAGTTATGCTTTGGGTTACTATTTGTTAAAGTGATTTCCACCACTAGGTGGACTCAGAGTTACTACTGTGGAGGTTAAGAATCTCCCAATATTCACAAAATCCACACTTGGAAAATCTTGTTTCTCAGATTCCTAATGAAACTGACCATGGCTTCATTCGACTGACCACATCCTCTATGTCTTGTCTAATCTCATAGGTGGACTCCAAGCGGAACAAATTAAAGTTCCTCAGAAGGTAATCATGCAGAGTGAGGAACTGCAAGTTCAGTTTTGGTAGAGCCAGACATCCTGAAACAAAGCATAAATAAATATTAACTCATACAAATGGACACAGTGAATTACATTCTCACAGTAATCTTAACCAATTTAATCCTGCACATTAATGATACTTATATTTATTTTAATGTTTGCCCTTTCAATAGTGATCTACTGTTATTATACATTTTAAACACAACCACATACATTTCAATCGACCAACATTTTTCGCTAGTCATATTCTAACAAGACTCATAGAGTCTTGTATTCAATTCTCAAATGCATTTGAAGAGAACCCCAAGAAATTATTGCTGGATGGTCTAAATGGCCCTCCTTGTAACCTTCCTTTCTTAAATTCTAGGATGGGTCCAAACCTTCGCCAGAGTAGTACTCTGTGGGGACAATGTTCTCATCCCAGATGATCTTCTCTGTGGGATAAAGAGGCATCTGGTTAAGTTGCTCTATCTGAGAGATTCTTCGTTCGTGACGGGACACCTGCCAAACAAACATGAAAAAAACAATTACCACATAAGCTTTAAACTTAAAATGAGTTTAGCAGAACTATCTTCCTTATTTGTTGGAAACACTCCGACAGCAATTACAGCTGCAAGGTTTTTGGAGGTAAGTCTCTCCTACTTTGCACACCAGCTTGGTTTAGTTTTTGCTCCTTTTTGGCACATTTACTCAAGTTCTCTCAAGTTGTTGGGGGATCTCTAATGGCCAACCAGCAGTCAACACGTTCTTCCACAGATTCTCAAAAGGGCCCCAATCAGGACTCTCTAGGGCTACTCAAGGACATTTGATTTCTTATTTTTGAAACACTCCAGTGTAACTTTAGTTTACCGTCTGCTGAAAGGTGAATTTTTGTTCCAGATTTAGGTCCAAGGTAGTTTTTCTACTAAGATTTGCCAGTACCTTGCTCCATTGATATTCCCATCAGTCTTGACAAGTTTCCCAGTCCACGCAGACGATAACCTGAGCTACAACAATGATGTCACCACCATGCTTGACAGGAGGGATGCACTATGTTGGGTTTGCATGAGATATAAAGCTTTGCATTTAGATAAAAAAGATCCAATTTTATGCTGTCTGACAACAAAATCTTTTGCCATGTTTGCTCTATCACTCAGGTGCTTTGTTGCAAACTCCATGTGGGATTTTAGATAGTATTTTCAGTTTCATAAAGCCCCCTGTTGAGAGTGATCAGGATATTGTTGACACTAGTGACATTTTCTCCCATCTGCTGATCTATTCTTTTGAAGTCATTGCTGGCCTCACAGTTGCATCCCTAATCAGTTTCCTCCTTTCCGGTTGCTCAGTTTGGACTATATCTGACGGAATCTGGGTGCCTTCTTAAAGCTGGTCTAAATTCTTAGGTGATACTTTCTTTATAATTTGTTTTCTTCAGATTAATTATTTAGTTACTTCTTTTTGCGTTTGCTTTGAATGTGTGAAGTAGGTTATTTACAGTGTGTAACAAATATTAATTGCTACTTCAAAGTGTTATTTTTAAAGCATTTAAAGCAACAAAATGTGAAAGCTGTACAAGGGTCTTAATACTTTTTGCATGGCGGTATAGGTTATTCCTGTTATTACTACTACATCTGCATCAGTTAGGAACTCTATTATTGCATGTAAAAGTCACCTAAAAGCTTGCTGAAGCCTCTGAAAGTAGAAGTGCCCTGAGGCAATTTGTATACTTCATGAACTACTATATACAAGGTAAAGTAGCACTGACAGATGCTAGGGGATGTGGCACATAGCATGAAATGACCCAAATACAAGGACATGCTGATAGCAAGAGCTTTAATTTTACTGAACCTTTTAGGGTCACACCAATAAGTGTTGATAGACAAACTGGGTCGAGTCATATCCCAGAATGAGTTGGGAGGAGAAAATGTTTAATGCTACTGCAATCAAAATCTAAATATGGAAGCTAGCTCTCAGAACAGTTCAGATATGGAATGTACTGCCTGCAGATTGATCCATTACTTTTGCTGGAATTTCTCTCCGCATGCACCATGAGATTAGAGATATTTCATTTACAGCGATTTTCATTTAGATTTCCTTAATCACAAAATTAATCCCCTCCACAATCCTGTTTCTAACCCAAGCACAGCTTTGCAAATAAGCACAATGGGATTTACACATCAACTGTCTTGGGCTTTGACTGATGAATAAATCAAGAGGAATGGATCAGCTCTCAGGGCACAGACACCCAGTTTTAATGATGCCATGTATTAACCTCCTACGCTGCCTGTCTCATCATCGGTCAAGTTGGCTCAAACAAAACCAGGGGATAATTACGGTGTGATGCAGATAAACAGTTTGAAAAAGCCCAAGTATGTAATTAAACATGATTAAATGGGTCTGCATTTTAATTTGGACACAAACAATGATGAGCTTCTAATAATTCTGTCCAAGGTCTGTTAAAAACATTGAAAAAATGTTTGCAGACTAACACAAAGCCCTCCGATTATTGATAAATGTATATATGCTTGAATATCTAAGCAGAGACATATGGAAACAAATGTTTTTACCCTCCCTTTCACTGGTCTAAAAAATGTTTTAACTTCATGCATTAAATTAACATCAAAAAATAAAGGTCAGGTGATAATCACAATGTATACATCCACATATGATGTTAGAAACATATAAAGGAAAAGAACATTAAGTTAATCGCTTATCCTGGTATACCGTTACAGGTAATTTTGTTTCCCCCCAACACACATTTAATTTAAACCACCTACCAGCAGCTCTAGGAGCATTTCCTTTTCATAGGTTGTGTTCTCTCCTTCAGGGAGTGCTGGCAAAAGACAGAGGTAGGATGCCACCCGGTGGAGTGTGTTGGGACTGAAAATGTAAAAATCCATAAAAAACATTCCTCACTAAGCAAAAAAGGTCATTAAAAATGCTTTCTGCATATTTAGCAATGTATAAACCAATCACTTCAGGATTAACAAATAAAACATCACAGCAAATGTCTAAACTTTACAACATAGTGTGGCAACACTATCTGCAGAATCCCTTTGAGGTTTTGATGTATTGGTAGGATTACACATCGGAATGGAATAATTAACTGTGTTTCAATATAATACTAAATTTTCATTGAACGGAAATACCTAATCAAAGCTTGTAATATCTTAACAGGTCAAAAACAAATTGTTTGGCTTGAACAGACTGCTTTGTTCCCAGCCTGAACAGACAGCACCTCTGTAAGGGCTTGCAGTCTCATAGTTTTAATGTTTTGACAAATCATCACAGATGATGGGGGCAATGAAGAAACAGCATGGTCCTTCCCAAGGTGATTATCACTTTCTAATTTTTTGCCGAGGAGCAAGCACATCCTTTCACTCACTCGGATGTGTGAATCACATGAGGTACTGCTGTCCCCACTGACAGCTTCAGACTGAATTCGAGAGGTCAGCAGACTCAGTTCAGACCCGACTTTTAAACTTGTTCATGAAAATTGTCACTGGAAACACCACAGCAATGACCTCGTCTGTTCACAACCCTGCTTATCAACTGATAATGGTAGCTTGCTTTACACAAGCCGATTTTGTAAACACAAGCACTAAAACAAAGAGATCAGACAGTGGAGAACCCACGGCAAAAGACTACCAGCTGTTTAATGGAAATATCAGCTGTTTGTGGTTGCAGAAGCCTTGTTACAGACTGCCTAGCAGAATGCTTCTATCCAATAATGGGTGAGCAGTATTGAAATGTACAGTTCAAGTAGGGACCCGGGTCAGCATATATTGGCTGCAAAGGAACAGGTAAAGGCTCATTTTATGAAAAAAAAACAATGTTTCCGCTTCAGGTGTGAGGGAAAGAGGGAAAGTAGCAAATAAATAAGGAATAGGAGAACAAAAGACTGAGAAGAAGATGAGCCTGTCGATGAGAGAAGGAAGAAAGTTTAATCCAGGTTTCAGGATAATTTACATCCAAAACCTAAATTATCTTTTACATAAATGTTTATTTGCATTTGACATAAAGCTTTAGTTTCCTTTAACAGTTGACATTTAGCTTATTTGTATTCTAATTTTTATACAGCATTATATGAGCACAAGAAAAGTCTATCCCCAATTAACACTAGACTAAATTTAGCATACCAGAGACACCTGGCACAGAGAGAGCAGAAGAAGAGCCAGGTTCTCTAACATTAAGCACTGTATATTGATCAACTGCCGTCTGAGCTGGTGACGAAATCTCATAGCACACCCAGTTAAATTGCCACACAGACTGCAGGCAGGTTTCAGATCCTAACCTGATATACGGGATAGACACTGAGGGGACAGGTAGCACATTCAACAGCAGGTGAATGACATTAGAGAGGAAAGACATAGATATAGGTCACTTCAGCTCATCACAAGATGTCAAGCTGTGTGTCAGAGACTGAAATATTCATCCAGAACTAAGGATCCCATTTTCAGGAGATGCAGTGGTATGATTTTCTTAGGTAAAATCTCAGCTTGAAGAAATCACTGCTGCATCTTAATTTATGGGTCAGAACTGCAATGAAAAAGAACCATTGCAATGTTGCAACATTTTGTGTTGGTGTTTCAGGCATTTGAGGATTTTCTCAACATTACTGAACCAAAACCAAACAGGCTGGATGGGCCAAATGGCACGGTCTTGTTTGCAAACCTCTCATGCTCAATCTACTGTATGATAGAGGTGGGAATCTCTAGGCACCTCGTGATTCAATTCGATTTCGATTCAGAGTGCCACAATGCGATTCTAAATCGATTCTCAATGCATCTCGATTTTTTTTTATATACATGATGATTTTGTATTTCTAACTGTGTGACTGGAGTATGTAAGACACGAGCTGCCATTCATCAGTGATGTAGTGCGCGGTTATAGTGATATAGGATTCTGTTGCAATGGACATCCACACATCACAGGTTATTGCCACCCTAATTGCTTTCTTAAATGATTCCAAAACTTGAGTTTTGGAGTCGTTGTAGAGCGTTGGTATTGCCGTTTCACTAAAGTGACGCCGAGACGGTATGTTGTACCTCGGCTCCAGTGTTTACAACATTAAGCGAAAGCCCCTTTCCGAACTATGTGGAAGCTTTGACACTTGCTCAAGGGCTCTCTGATCGGCAGCAACAAGGACAGGCTGTTTTTCCTCCAACTCCGGATGGAGACGTGAAATGTGATTTCGCATGTTCATCGTATTCCTGAAATATTTAATCTGACACAGCTTGCATACTGCATGGCTCTTATCCAGTTCATTTTTTCCTATTACTTCATAAAATCCAAAATGTGCCCATACAGCGGCTTTCCAAGTGGCTGGAGTTTGTCCATCTTCACAAAGCGGTTAGCTTAGCTTTGTTCATATGTAACCATGGAGCATTTCTTTACGTTTCGCCACGCAATTAGTTTCATCTTAAGCTAAAAAAACTAAACTATTATTATTTACTCAATTTGTCCTTTACTTCACGTTGTAGTGTTCTTATCTGAAATTATCAGAACTGTGCATAATTAAAAAAAAGATAGATTATGGAGTTTTGTGCATTGATGCAGAATCGTACAAGAGAGAATCATGATGCATCTAGGAATCAATTTTTTTCCCACCCCTACTGTATGATCACATATCATATATTTGCGACTCACAGCCTTACTTCTAACTGATCAGCAGTTTCTCACTTAACAGTGTCAACAGAATCCCGTCATACAAATAACAGACCTTTGCAATACTATATCTCAATTACAGAATTTCACATCTTGAAACTTTTACTTGCAAAGTCTCATACCAAATATGACATTTACACCTATTAAGACATTAGCTGACTTTCAGGTTGCTGGAGGATTTTTTTCCAAGTAAAAAAAAAATAGATTAATTTAATATTACGTGCGCTATATTTGTGTCTGTTGTTTGGTAAAATTCAATTTAATTTTTTAGACCAACCCACTTATATCACTTTCAGTATATGAAAGTGCTCATCCATAACTGACACATATCTTGAGCGAAGACCAGAACTGGCTATTTGCAGCATAAACGGCATTGCATTTAAATTCAGAATACCACCAGAGCTCTATGAAAATGAAGCCTTTACTCCCTTTCAAATTCTGAAAACCTCTCATCAGCACTAAAATCATTTAAAAAAAATCTCTGACAAAGGAAGGGTTCTCTGAGCAAAAACAAGCACAAAAAGAAACTAGTTTTGATTTTTCTTTCACCTGGGGTGTTTATTATTGCTTTCAATAAACATCATAAAAAAGTAAAATATTTTTATTTCTCTGCTTTAAAGGGACCAACTCTAAGCATTTCTATTAGTTTTCATTCAAAACCACATAAACTGATCTAATATTGGCTTTAGTATTTCCAATTTTCAAGTTCAGCTGAATCTCAATACTATACAATACACATAAATTACTACCAAAAGGCTTGAAGTTAGAGACTTGTGTACTGTTAACAAGAAATATTTCTACACTGAAAAGGAAAGAAAAAAGTGGAAAAAGATTTACCAAGAGGGTTATTCATTTCAGTCCATTATAAAATGCAACCTAAGGATTTGCAATACAATCTGTGCTGAAAAATTAAAGGGTAAAATATTTACCTCAGATAGCCAAATTGTTTTATGAGAGATTCACGAGTGTCCACTGCTGCCACATTGGATAAGGCAAAGTCGTGAAGTTCTGGAAAGTGAGCAAAGGCCGCCCGCTGAAAAATGTAAAAAACAGACTTTCTATAGGCACTGTACACCACTATTTAGGAAATTGTTATTTTTTGGTGATTTCAGCCATTTACTAAATAAAAAAAAAATAATACGCATCACTTTTACCTGCAGAGATGTGATTTTGTCATAGTGCAAAGTTGTCATCTCATTCTCTGTTAACGCGTTCCCTGTTTGGTCATTGATTTCAAACCCTGTGTAGAACTTCAACATGTCCAGAAGCTACAGGCAAACATAGTAGTAAAGATATAATAAAAACTGAATGATGCCATTTCCAAATGCACAAAGCATAAAAAACCTAAATGTGAACTTATGATAATTATGGATCATTTTGTTTGATTTCAGTAGCTATGAAATATTTTTAAGTAGGTAGTTCTCTCAGCATGCGTAGGTTGCAAAGGAACTAAAAGGTTTATTTCACGCTGAAAAGGAGAGACACGAAGTTTCGCCTGTGAAGCCTTCTTCTCTTCTTCACATAAGAGAAACGCTGCATCTCTTTGCTTTTAAGCATGAAATAAACCTTACTACTATGAAATATTGATGACAGAATAAATACAACATCCAGTCCCTTATGAATTTAATCAACCATTTTAAACACAGAATGATTACATGTTAGAAGTAAAAGAAGTACTTGTATAATATTTAGATTACCAGTCATAACAGCAGCTTGAACACGCAATGGAAGTTAACTAATAAAACTGCCGCACTGGTCAGGAAATACCAAATGAGGACACTTGAATCCTTGGAAACGGTATTGTTCATTCTTCTTCAATGAGTCCACAGATCCTCTAATATTTATGCACTTTAAAGAGTAATGTTATTCTCTTGCATAACATGCTAAAGGCACTTTTGAAGAGGTTTTATTCCTGATATTTTACATTACTGAAATGATTGTACTGTTACAAGAAGTGTGATATATACTGTTTACACTGCATATTTAGTGTTTCACTGTGTTCTCTCACCTGACAGAAAAGATGCCCTTCCCTTTCTCTTTGAGAGAGACTGGACAGGTAACAGTGGACAACAAGATGGGAATCATCCAGAACTGTATTAAACCAGCGACGAGTGGGGAGCAAAGCCTGTTTTTAAAAAACAAAAACAAATTACCCCATTTACAGCTTGTACAGTGTTCCAAACTAACCAGTTCAAGAACCGTAAAATTAGAGTAAGGTCTTAAAACACAGGCAATACTTCTCAGAGAAGTCTAATTAGAACACAAAAGTTTCCACTCCAAGGAAACAGCTCCTACCTCCAAATCAATCATCAGTTCTATGAACCTTTCACAGTAATGCACCTTTTCCATGGAGACAGGACCTAAAATAGGGAGAATGCACAGGTCAGTATGCCTAATCTAAAAAACATAAACCTATAGGGGACACGATGTCAACATGAATGAGAGAAGAAAAATGAAATAAAAAAAACCCTTTGACATGCAAGCACAAAACAAGCATGAGCTCTCAGCAGCGCTGCACTGTGTCCTCTGAATCACAGCTCTGTCAGCCTGCAAAGTAACCTCCACTTGGAGACGTTACATACTGTATTTCAGGCCTGCGTTCTCTCACACTCAGTGTGGTATTCTGAAGCCCGACGAGGTGAGTGGTCGCCCCCCAGGGAGAGCAGCTGACAAAAGAAATTACAGTTTTCAGCCAGCAGGGTGTCTCAGCACACTGGAGTGCTGCTCTCAGTTTGTCAGCCCTCTTCAGTCTACAGTGCAGCAAAGTCTAAGGTTTGGCAAGTAGCCTTAAACCTGCAATTAGAGTGAAGCAATAGAAGGATCCTACACAGGTCTATTCTTGGCGTGTATGGGAGGCAGTGCGGGGGACATGTCAGGCAAAGTTAAAGCAGAGTGCATGTATATGGAGAGTCTTCAATGGCTGCCAGCAGTGTTCTGGGGAGCATGTGGCTGTAGCAGGCTGGGCTGTTTTTAAAAAGAAGTTGCTATTCCTATCCTAAGGGGCAAATATTCTTAGAGATAAAAGATTTGCTTTTGCAAATGCAAACTGCACAAAACCCTTGGCTGAAAAAGAGATGATCTGCACATTATAGATGTCGTGGGTACACAAGCATCATTCCCAAATGGAATTGTGGAAATCTGTCAGCTCTTTAAAGTGGAATATTAAATTCTAAACTATTTTTTATTATTTTGCCATGTACTTGTTTTCAAAGGCAAAAGCACCAGTAGTCTAATTTTTCAAAAATCACTATAGAGTTTAAGGGTGTTACAGCACATTCAGTCTCACTTCACTGGTTGGATATGGGTCCAAAGAATGCTGAGCCTGTCCTGGATCTCAGTGCACTTTCATTTTTTGAAACTGTCAATTACATTACTGGTTTTACATAATAAAAGGGACCCAAATAATTTGCCACTTATGAGCAGCACCCACCTGCACCAGCATCCACAGAACAGATCAGTTAAGGAAGGTGGAAACTGATGCTCCACATGAATTAAGGGAGAACTTTAGGAATGCAGGAATGTGCAAGAAAATGGGGTTAACACCCCTACACTTAAAATCAGCGTCATGAGATATAACGTACCTTATCATGTTGGGAAATGTGCAGAATTTCAGGACGTTTAACTAACTCCAGAATTAACCAACTCCACAGTGAGGCAAACCTGCCTTATAACAGTCTATAAAGAGTGTGAGAGCTCTCTTTGCTAGATGAATATTATCTTAGAAGCAGTAAATGACAATGTAGTACAGCAGTGAAAACTCTTAAAACACATTTTGCCTGTTATATACAGCAACTGCAGTGTTTTCTTCCTGCGTCACTTTAAGATGATAATTCAGGACTTATGATGTTATGTAAATTCATATTGGACATTAAGATGGACTGAACTGCCACCAATCCTACAATTAAATATTCAATCAAAATTAAGAAATGCAAAAAGGCAATGTACAGGAGTAGTGGGGGTCCTGGACTTGGAACTGGAAGGTTGTGGGTTCAAATCCAAAGTGCTGCATTGCCTCTGTACCCAAAATGCTCCAGAAAAATCTCCAATTACACAGATGGGTACAAACTGAAGTCACTGGATAGAAACATCAGCTCTTTAACATTAATAAAAAAGTGAAAGTCCTCCTTCAATTAAAATACTAATTGCTCTGTATGAGAAAAGAAGAATAAACACCTGATGGAGGAATGGACATCAGGACTCCAAGGAATTTTCTGAGAAGTAATGACAGAAATGTTCTCTCTTTATTAGCCCTGGAAGAAATAAACAAAGACTCTACATTATGAGCACTTTTTAATTATAACTGACAGAGAGCTACCATCAAATATTTAGTTAAGTGAAAGAGTTAACAACCCTTTCAAAGTGTTAAATACAATATAGAGCAGATATCTATCAATTCACAGAAGTGAAACAACACAGTCTAATTAAATGACTCAAAAGGACCTGGACAGATCCTAAATAAACATCAAAGGCTCAAAAGTATTACAGAAAATACGCCATCATCACACTATGATCCTTCTGAATTTATCCACAAAAATACTGAGTCAATTATTTTCCTGATCAAAATCAGCATTCACTTATACTGTACACAGAGAGGTAACCAAGTATCCAAAGGGTAAAAATTCTTACTGCTCCTTGGATTTCTCATCCATTTTGTCATAACTCTTCTTAATCAGATTCCAAAATTTCTGCAGTTTAGGTGCTTTCTTCATCTCGTGTTCAAGCCGTGACTAAAACAATTAAAAATTCAAAAATGTGAAATGTAATGAAATTAACATTTTGTCCTAAATTCTGACTATGAAGTTTACATTACAAAAACGCAATATTGCCTTTGAACTGTTGGGAAGTACTCATAGATACATTTATAAAACATATATACAGCATATTACAGAGACAAACTGCCTTTATCAACAAAACCTACCAGTCTGTAACATTTCTGAACTATAATCAAGTTTTCTGAAAGGACCTATAAAAGACCGTTATAAAATACAGCCCATCTAGCACTTCTGAACTATAATCAAGTTTCCTGAAAGGATCTATAAAAATACAGTTATAAAATACAGTCCATGGAACCCTGTGCTAAATCTCACAGGATCCATATCAATCATCTGTTCGAAAACTAACTGGAGCTTCTGAACAGTCAGCAAGTACAGGGGAAACCATGTTTCTCATTTCCTCCTGACTTCTTTCTGTATGGAGCACCATTCATCCTTGAGTAAAAGCACTCAGAAATTTAAAGTCAGTCCTTCAAAGTGTTCATTACAATAAATGTTCTGGTTTAACAAGTGAAACTGCAAGTGTGATTTGTATTTCATCCATCCATCTACTTCACTGGCCTATGTTAAATGTCATATTCTATATATTTCACAGTGCAGTGTTACTGGATTCTTAGAAAGAGCTTACCGGTAGAAGACAAACCCACATGGGAAGAGAGATCAGCTGCTGTACCTGTTCTCTGATCAAGTCTACTTCCTGTCAGATAGAAGAAATATAAGTTATGCCTGTGGTATACTGTATGTAGTGAAACAGGGACACATCACTTATATTTGGCCATCACTTAAGTACTAAACAAAGAGAAAACACTGCAAACCAGAAGTCAGAGTGTATCCCTGAGCAACAGCCTTGCTCTCCCTCTGGACTGGACAGCAGCCCACGGCAGGGCCATGGAGAAGGGGGCGATTATACCAACAAAACACGTCTTTTTGGTAGGTGGGAGGAAACTAAAGCTCCCTGTGCTGGAGCTGTGAAGCTGCTGAGGTGCAGCAGCACCATCAAGTTTTACATGGTCAGTAACTTCAAATTCCTTGGCGTCCTTATCACCGAGGACTTCACATGGTCTCTCAACGCCACCTGTCCGATCAAGAAAGTGCAACAGCGCCTGTACTTCCTAAGACAGTTGCAGAAGGCTAAGATATGTTCCCAGATCCTCACTAACTTTTAGCATTTCGCTATACCATATACCTGTATATGAGTATAATGACAAACTTGAACTTGAACATGCCATCCACACTTGAACACATGAAGTAACAGTCATACACACGTGCTGAATAATAAAACGAACAAAAATCATTCAAATACTTGCTCCTCATTCAAATAGTAGAAATGTTAAAAGCTTCATTGATGGTCAATATAACTGCATTAATTTATATTAACTTATATACAGCCAGCAGCCATATCACCCTGCAACTCATATCCATATCAACTGGCAACCCACTGAAGCTAAGGAGGTGTGAGCCTGGTCAGTACCTGGATGGGAGACCTCCTGGGAAAAACTAAGGTTGCTGCTGGAAGAGGTGTTAGTGGGGCAAGCAGGGGGCGCTCACCCTGCTGTCTATGTGGGTCCTAATGCCTCAGTATAGTGACGGGGACACTATACTGTAAACAGGCGCCGTCCTTCGGATGAGATGTAAAACCGAGGTCCTGACTCTCTGTGGTCATTAAAAATCCCAGGGCGCCTCTCAAAAAGAGTAGGGGTGTAACCCCGGCATCCTGGCCAAATTTCCCATTGGCCCTTACCAATCATGGCCTCCTAATAATCCCCATCTATGAATTGGCTACATTACTATGCTATCCTCCCCACTGATAGCTGGTGTGTGGTGAGCGTTCTGGCGCCCTATGGCTGCCGTCGCATCATCCAGGTGGATGCTGCACACTGGTGGTGGTGGAGGGGAGTCCCCATTACCTGTAAAGCGCTTTGAGTGGAGTGTCCAGAAAAGCGCTATATAAGTGTAAACAATTATTATTATTATTATTATTACTATTATTATTAACTTTGATGGTAGGATGTGCTATTTAAAAAAAAAAGAAAACCAAATAGCTCCCTTCCACCACCTAGTGGTCAGAAGTTACAAACAGCTACACATCTATTCATTTTCAGTCTTATCCATTTTCTAACTGCTTTATCCAATACAGGGTCACGAGAGCCGGAGCCTATCCTGGCCAGCAACGGGCACAAATCAGGACATACCCTGCACAGGACACCAACCTTGGCAGGGCACACACAGAGACGAACAGAGACCAGACAAACCAGGGCCAATTTTCCTTGCCAGTATGTCTTTGGACTGTGAGTGGAAACTGAAGCAGCTGGAGGAAACGCGGGAACACAGGGAGAACATACAAACTCGATGCAGAGAGCACCCCAGGTCCAGAATTGAACCCAGGGCCCCGGCGCTGCAAGGCAGCAATGCTAACCACTGTGCCACCATGCCAACCGTCATTTGACCTCATATGACTTAAAAAAAAATCTTAATTTACCAGGCTGTTAAAACAGTGATCCAAAAAGAGCAGAAGTACAGTCTGTTGTCGCAATGACAAATCGCCTTCTTCCCCAGCTAATGATGCTTCCAAGACACACTTGAAAAAATATGGAAAGTGTTCTGGCTGCTTCTTAAAAACCTGGGAAAGAACAGCAAAATGGAAACATTAATTACACAGGACTTAATCATATACCATTAAGATTAAGGCTAAAATATTAAAAGAACAAACTCTATTTTATTTAGACAATAAACATGCCTAGCCATGAATTTTGTTCAAACCATACCAGAAATTTAACAAACTGTTCCCTAATATTACACATGCACTCAAAGAAGAGTAACACCTAATTGGCTATAACCGAATTAATGGCATGATGATAGACTACACCACAACAATATAAAAATGATTAAAATTATTTAAAAAAATAATATATACATCTACATTTTAGAAAAAAAAGGCACCTACACAGAAAAACTAGATTTCTTACCTCCCATGCTGGTACATTTTCTCTGAACTTTTCATTAACAATACAGCAGATAGACATTAAATATGCATGACTGGATACTTCAGGGGTATAATTCACCCACAGGTAATTTTCCAGATACTGACTGAAAGAATAACAACAAACCAAAGGTTAGTAATAGCACATTAAAAAACCCTTTTACAATGAAAATCAAATTTACAAGAATAACAATAGAAAGTTACCTAAACTCCAGCAGCATGATTTTTCTAATAGCAAACCTAAAAGAATAAGGAAAGAGTTCATGTGAAAGACATATTAGGTATCAATGTAAGTGACCAAACTGATTGACTTGTGTTGTGTGGTGTTCTAGGTAATCAGTGCTATGACAAAAGACTCCCACAATATCACTGGCTAAAGATGACCAGTTTAAACAGAGAACAGGAGACACTTCTCTACTCAAATTCCTTCAAAGAAAAGACTTAATGAGAGCATTGGATTAATTAGCTAATAATAACCAAATGGGGGCTTTTCATTTGTAACAGTTCTCATGTTTCTATGATTCCAGCAATATGCGATTGTTCTGTATGCATACAGTAAATTTCTCCACCCGTACTGTCCTTCAAAATTTCAAGGAGCCAGTCTCAGTGGCATGTTGCTGTGTCATCGATGTTAGATTTCTGAAGGCTTACTCACTTAGATTTCAGAATTTCTTTCTGATACACATCTTCCAAAACCTGGAAAATGACAAAAAAAACAATACATCGGCATACATAAGTAAACCGAAACTTTGAAAATCAGACTGAAAATGTGCAAAAATCAAAAACCATTGACTTCATGACTGCACTGGGACAGGGGTTCTCAGGTTTTTTATCCCCGCTGCGGTGCCTCTTAACAAGCATTTTCATTTTAATAACCACCAATTTAAAAATCTCAAAGCACAAACAATACAAAATGTAACATTTTTATCAGGGCTGCAGGCCACAAAAAACCTCCAATTTTGCCTCCCGATTCTGTTGGTTAAAGAAGCAAAACTCATGATTATGTAAGACTGCTGACTTTATACACCATTGTGATGTTTCAGAAAATAAACTGTGATATGCATCTAGAAATCCCTTGGAGAACCTCGAGTTCTGCCAGATGAGAGTCAGGGTGTTAAAGAGCAGTTGATTACCTTTGGATCAAAGGGCAGTTTCTTTTTGACATGAGGGGCCCAATACTTATTTGCCAACTGAAAGAAAAAATAAAAATGAGTTAGTGTTCGAGGCAAAGGCATGGTGGTGTTAAATGAGTATATAGTCCTTCGTTTCTTGATGAAGTATAAAAACTGAAAGAAAAAACACGCTGTCAAAACGTTGTGGTGGGAAAAAAACAGATTTTCTTTGTACCATTTTTTCAAAAAGAAATTTAAAGAAACGGTACCTGTGTCACATATTCAGCGTTGATTTGCGATACAGAAGGTGCAGAAGCCTTCTTCACTTGAGCAACTTTCTCCATGTTTTCTTTAAATTAAAAAAAAAAACACGTCACTCTCCATTCTCCAGTAGTCAATATCTATTTAAATATAATACAGATCTCCTCAACTGCGAAAGTCATTAAAGTGGCGAAACTTCAACGCAAAACAAGCGAAATAAAATTTTGTCAATTTAATCCAAGACTATACAATTCGGAGACTTACTTCAATGCATAAACTTTCTGTGAAACGAAAACATCAAACTGAAATTCCAGTATTCCGCGACTTAGATCGAACATCTAACATCAGTATCTTTACTACATGTAATAAAGTATGAAAAAGCGTACACCACTATCACTGTAATATCGACTACAGTACAGGTCTGAATTCGACCACAAAATTTCTAATATACTGGCCAGTTTTCATTCTTCGGAAACAGTGACGTTTATAAATACTGGTAGCCAAGCTTCTTAATCGGTTCACCCAATTTTTAACTAATCTGTAAAGTAATAATTCTATCAAAGCAAAAGACGCGATGTTTAAAACTACTATAAAAAGAGAAGAAACCAACCCGATCTCTTCTTTTCAATTCTTTATTTCTTCTTCGTTTCAAAACCAGTGATGCCTTAGTGTACGCATGCACATAGTCAAACAAAATTCAACGCGCTTTCTGCGACAAAGTTCCTGTGCCGCACTTTCATGTGCCCCCCCAGAAATGTGCAATGAAAAGAATAGTTCCTAGTTTGAGGGTGCTCTTTACTGTTACACAAAAATTGAAGGTATATTAAATGTTTTAAACGATTAGAAATGGCTCTAAAAATATAAATCCAATTCGATATATAATTGTACTGTAGACTTACATATTGTGCAATGTTTGAATCCTTATATAAATGTGATGTAGCTTATAAAAAATTGTTTTTTTCCGAGACATTTTGATATATTCTGTATTTTAGCGTGAGAGAAAACGGTGTTTTTTTATTACATTAATCGTGTTAAATCAGTAAAACAAACAGAAATACAAACCGATAAGCAGTTACGTTGTGCAATAGATGAAAAAAAAACATCCCATGTGTTTCTGAATGACGCAACAGTGCTTTCTCCTCATTGTAGCAAATCCATCAGTAGCAAATTCCTTTTTCTTTTTCCCTTTATCAAATCTAGCTTTCTCTTTTCAGAACATTGATCTTGGATCTAAAGAAACAGGTCTTTCGACAAAGAAACAAGAACATATATACTGATGGAAAAAAGAAACGCAACATTTTCTGGAATTAGAATACTATAGTTATAGTTTATGTACTTTCACAAAAAGTTGTCAATTTGTTTTAAACCCTCTGAGAAGCAATACAGCTTGTGCAGTGAGGCATTGCAACTTGCCAATCACACTAAAGTTCGTTAGGTGCACTTTTACCCAACGAGGTCCAGGTGGAACAATGCTTGATCAAGTCAACTTAAAAATGCCTTAATTGAAAGCTTAGGTCACTGCAAGAAAAACTTAGCCACACTTGGTCAGTTTTCTGTGCATTACATAATGCCTCAAATGTCACCAGAAGCAAGGAGAGGACCATTGGCATGCAGCAAACCAGCAGGACAGATGACTGTCCAAGATCTGGTCGCCCTCCAGTGACCACACCAGAGCAGGACCGACACATCAGACTGGTCCATCTGAGAGATCGTTTCAGATCTGCCACCCGTACTGCTGATGAATCTGGTGGCAGACACAATGCCCACATCAGTGACAGGACAGTGAGGCTCCATGCTGCTGGCATCCTGTATCCTGCAGTTCAACTTTTTCACACCAACACTGTACAGTGTTATTGGCATCCTTAAGGGACAAATGTGTCCACTCCTGGCCCTAGGGGGGTAAATCTGTAGATTTTCATTGCAACCCAGCTTTTTTAAAGTGAAAGAGCTGCTTCTAATAGCTCTTCAAGTGCTGTTGCTTTAAAGAGACCTAGAAATTATACAGACACCTGGTTTTTAGCAGCAGGACTGGATGACCCTGTACTAACACTACTGTTGAATAGTTATCTTCTCAGAAGTATAATGGCTATTCAGCAACTTTTCCTAGTTGAAAGACGTACTCCACATTAACGTGTATGAGAAATATGTATTCTGTGTTTAGAGAGAATTAGCTGTCTATGAACAGTCTTGTAATTTGGCATTTCAGAATATCTACGACATTACAGTTAACATTGAGCAAAATAATACAGTTATAGTATGATACTATTGAAAACCTTCTTCCAGTCCTGTTGGTTAGGGGTAGCTAATGTGGTTAGCTAATGGTTCTGTAATTTTTTTTTACATTAAAAAAAATGCTAATACCAATATATTTCACTGTGCAACCAAATCACATATTTCTATTCAATAATAACCAAATTTGTTTCTTACTAGCATTCAATGCTGCCACAACAACACTTTACTCACCTGTAAAAATAAGTTCTTCACTGCTTCATAAACACTTTATTGGTGTAGTCGAATGCAGTGATTATGATATTGACTTCTCCTTATTCTGGAGCTTTGACCAGCTGAGGACTAAAGCAAGAACAGTTCTAACAATATGAATAACGCAACTGAATCATTTGCTGTCATGTCTTACACCTTATTGATCTGACTTTAATACTGTAAATAGAATGTAACAGCAAAAACAAATACCCAATGTTCAATTTCTTTTCCTCTATTAAATCTGCAAATATAGATCAGAAATCTGCAATACAGACAAGAATGTTTCTTTTTGTCTTCTGGATGTATACATCTACAGATAGCAATACAACACTGTATTATATATTTTAAAGAAGGAAGGATAACATTTTGTGAAATAATATACATTTAATGAAGATAAGCATCTAGAAAAAGATAAACCAACTTTTAAAACCACACAAGATACAGGTTTGTGCAATATTTATTGTACTACAAAAACATTAAATAAGTATTGTGCAATATGTTAACTTTGAACTCAGTTCATGGGATTCACATTTTTGCATTAAATGTAACTTCATAGGAAAGGATTGCACTACACTGACAGGTGCAGAGGTTAGGCTGTTGAATGCAGCTACCGCTTGGCACTGTGGGGGTGGAGCGGTGGCACTGTGGCTGGAAGGCTGCTGGTTCAAATCCCGGGGCCGGCAGAGGAATCCTACTCCGCTGGACCCCCGAGCAAGGCCCTTAACCCCAGCTGCTCCAGGGGCGCTGTACAATGGCTGACCCTGTGCTCTGACCCCAAGCTTCTCTCCCTGTCTGTGTATCTGTGTCTCAGGGAGAGCAAACTGGGGTATGTGAAAAGAGAAATTCCTAATGCAAGAAACTGTATATGGCTAATAAAGTGATCTTATCTTATTCCAAAACTCTGAACAACAGAGGATTTGGAGCAGAGACAGTATTTCAAGTGAAGATAACAGACCTGAATGAAATACTGTCATGTCATTCACCTGTCTGGTCCAACTTGAATCTACACAACATAACTCATAAAAAACAGTCAAAATATTAAATCTGCAGAACACAGATTTGAAATTTAGCAATTCTGTAGACCATAATTTCTGGATTTTATGCAGATAACAATGATTAAGGATGAAATGTACTGTGGTATATAGTCTAAGAGGAGAAGGATTGCATTTTTCAGAGCTAATAGGCTGACATGTTAATTTAAAAAATACAATTCCAAAGTTAAATCTATAACATAAATGAAATATATAGCAAACATCAAATATAAGACAAATATTGTTTTGTAATCAACAAATGGTACACCTTTATGTAAGCTTTATTTTGTACAATAAAAAAACTATCATTTGTGCAATACAAACTTCAGCTTTGAGTGCAGTTTCATGTTTTTTTAAAAAGCAACAAAATTATTTTCATAAAAAGAATGGACTACAATGCACTTATACATGTATGAATACACCATATAAAATGGAAAGTGACATGCAGCTGCTTAAATATAACTTTAAAAAACTGCAAATATATTGCTACAATTCTTTCCTTAGTTTGAGACATAATGAATACTGCATTTTAAATAAAAGAAATTCTAAAGATCTATAAATAAAAACTCACAACATAAAGTAAATAATTAGATATAATCACACATATTTTATGTAAAGGCATGCATTTAAAAGTCTCAAAAGTGTGAACCACAAAGTACTTCAATATTATTAAAATTATGCTCAGGCACTCTTCCAGTATAAAAAAATAATACAATATAAAAGACAGGAATACCATTATATTGCTGATCATCATATGAGTCGCAAGATGCAGGACACAAAAATGCAATGATGACTTGAAAATAAAAAACAAATGCATTAGCCTTATTAAAACAAGTATACATGCCTTTTCTATGCTGTAAAACCTGATAAATGTAAACAAGACTGAAAAATGACGAACACTCAATTCATCCTCATGCTTTTTGAGAAATACCAAAAAGTTATGTAAACTACTTTAAACAAAAACAGCAACTTTTTGCACAAATATCAGTAACTCAATAACATTGTCTTTTACATTTTTACAAAAAAATAACTGTTTGGATCTGGGTCATGTCAGGTTTTTCTACTTGAAGTGAGTAAGCTGATGCGTTTTTAAATGGCAAGACTGGGTAAATGTCTTCCTGCATACAGAACACTCAAATGGTCTCTGCCCTGTATGAATTACATAGTGTCTTTTGAGTTTAGAGGGAGAATCAAAGCTTTTGAAGCATATAGCACATTGATAAAGGCTCCTGCTTGTACTTTTTGCTTGGGTCTGATTTTTAAAAGTGCACTTGTGCACTTGAAGCTTCCTTTCTGTTCCAAAATAATTATTGCATTCCATGCACTTGAAAAGTCCACTCGGACTGGAGGAACTCCAGTATCCATTAGTATAATCAGACTCTGAGGCCGTATCAAGTTCAGGCAGTTCATCCCCTGATCTCTCAACTGCTACCTGATTCGTATTATATTGTGGACAGGTTTTAGAATCGGCTTCAAGCTGCCATGACTGAAGCATATTCTGGCCCTGATGATCCTCACTGAAGTCATTGTTTGTAACCTCCTGCTGAAAGGAATCTGAGCCACCAAACCGTTTTGCATGAATTCGTTGATGAACTTTGAGATGTGCAGCCTGTCTAAATGACTTATTACACACACAACACTCAAAGGGCTTCTCCCCAGCATGAATTAAGTAATGCCTTTCAAGTTTTGAAGGGGAGGAAAAACATTTGAGACATTCAGAACACTTATGCTTCTTCTCTTTCTGTTTCAATTCGTCTTCTACTTTTTCAGATGAGTCTGTAGCACATTCTTCCAGTATTTTGTCTGATACTGTATCATTAGCTTCTTGCGCTGGATCCAAACTGCCATTAACAGTTAAGCACTGGTTAGCGTTCTGTCCATGTGGTTCTGAAACACAGTCTGCCTGCTCTTCTAGACCTTTTATGTTTTCCTGAAGAGCTCCGGATGCACACCATGGTATTTCATAAGTCAGCTTTTCAGAAGGGGGTTGATTCTCTGATTGATTCTGAGGACTGCAGGGATGTTCTTTCTCAAAATCACTTTGCGTCTTATCACAGAATTTCCACTCTGAATGGGTGTGCTGGTGATTCTGAAGGTGACAAAGCTGCCTAAATGACTTGCCACACATGTAACATTTAAAAGGTTTCAGACCAGTGTGAATAAGGAAGTGCCTTTTGAGTTTGGAAGGGGAATTAAAACTCTTTGGGCATACTGAGCACTGATATTCCTTCCTTTGACAAGTTTTCCCTTGGTTTGATTCAGGGAGATTTGTCTGGGGCATATTACATCTCTCTTCTTCAGAAAGACATGTGCTGTATTCACCCATTGTGCTATGTGGTGGATTATGTGGAACTGCTGGCTCAGTTAGGTTTAGCTTTTGTTCTTGCAGGACAAGGGACAGAGAAGACACAGAAAACTGATCATCATAAAGAGATATTCCCTGTGCACTCTGGTTGTGCTCCTGGTTTACATTACATTCATAAGAATGTTTTAATGCTCTTAACTTCTTAAGGGTATGTTGATGGGTTTTTGAATGAGATGGTTGCCTAAATGCATTTGAACAAATGTAACACATGAAAGGCTTCTGTGCAGTATGAATTAAATGATGCCTGTCTTGTTGAGAAGGTGCTTCAAAGCATTTTAAGCATCTGGTGCATTGATAAATCCTTTTACTGTCATGAACACTTTTTCCATTTTCAGCCTCATGATTCTGCATGTTAAGAGCCAGTGAATCCGCAGTAAAACTGCTCTCTACTTCTTTATTCTCTGGTGTTTCACTGCCATCGACAACATAACTTTCTTGTTTCAAAACATCGGACCGTAATGTGTCTGTAAGTTCATGTTGTTTCTGTTTATTGTCTTGGGAGACACTGGCATGGGACAAAATGCTAGGGGAAAGGTGTCCTTGAGGACTGTGGTCTCCATGGTGCAGTGACTGACTAATGGAGTTTTTCAGACCTTTGTGACTTTGTTGGTGTCTTTTTAAATGAGTCAGCTGTCTAAATTTCCTTTCACAAACATAGCATTCAAAAGGTTTCTGCCCTGTATGTGAAAGATAATGCCTTTGAAGTTTGGAAGGACAATCAAAACTCTTGTGACACAAGCAGCACTGATGGATACGCTTTTTGACATTTTTTCCTTCTGTGCTTCCAGTATTTAGATGCCCTAGTGACGTCTGATCTTGCATCAGACATTTCTTTTGTACTGGTGTTCCGTTTGTGTCCGTCACTAAATCAACATAGTTATCCAGGATGGGCTTCTCGGATTCTAAGTGTGCAGAGGCTTCTGTGAGTTGGACTCCATCGTGTGTTTTTCCAGCTCCAGTAAAGAAAGCCACCGGTGCAGTGTTAGACACACCGTGTAACAGAGGTGGTCTCTTCTGGGTGTGGTTCTGCTTTAAGTCTGCCACCCTCCTGAGAGAAATAAGTCTCCTGTGTTGCAAGTTGCTTTTCATAGTTTTTATATCTCTGTGAGTGCGGTAGTGGGCTTTTAAATGGGATGACTGTCTGAAGGCCCTCCGGCAAATATGGCACTCAAAAGGCCTCTGTCCAGTATGAATGAGATAATGCCTCTCTAGTTGGGAGGGTGCACTAAAGCATTTTAAACATTTAGAGCACTGATAGACTCTTCTGCTGACATCTGCATTGTCACTGTTCTCAGAACTGTAGGTGTGGTTCGCCTGAAACACTTCTTCGGTAAAAGCATCCTCATCTATAGTATGTTCAGCGGTTTTACTGAATTCCACTAAATTTGTGTCTTCTTGTGACTGCGGAGCATTATCATGAGTACACTGACTTTGAGATGTTTTTTCATTTCCCTGGGACTGATCCTGACTGCCCAATCTGTTTGCATTAAGAAATTTCTGCTGCTGAAAGGCACTTTTGAAAGCCCTCCATTTGTTGTGGGTACGCTGATGTACTTTTAAGTGTATGGCTTGCCTGAATTCTTTACCACATGCAAAGCATCGAAATGGCTTCTGCCCAGTATGAGTCAAGTAATGCCTTTGAAGTTTGGAAGGGCAATCAAAGCATTTTAAACACATCAAACACTGATGTGTCCTGTGGTTTTTAATCTTGTCCGAGCCCAGCGTATGTTCCTTAGGCAAGCTTTCTGTTGAAATTGAGATCTGTGTTTCGGGCTGATCGAAACTTTCACTGCTGCTAAAAATGTTTTCTTGAGCATTCGCTATATTCATATCGGAATCAATTTCAGGAGGCTCCGACTCTTCCAGTTCACTTTGTTCAAGAGGGTTTTGCTCTAAAGAGGCATCTAAACTCAAAACAGTCACTGCAGTCATACTTCCACTTCCAATTTGCTGAGAGGTAGAAGGGTCACGGTCAATGTTTGTCTCTTCCTGCTGCAAATGCTCAAGTCTGATGTGGGTGCGTTTATGGAATTTTAAATGTTCAAGCTGTCTAAATGTCTTGCCACATGCTTTACAATCAAAAGGTCTTTGCCCTGTATGAATTAAAAAGTGTCTCTGGAGTTTATAAGGTGATGTAAAATATTTTGAGCACATAGCACACTGATGGAGTTTCCTGTTAAGTGTTTGGTGTTCACTTTTAGTATAATCAATTGTTTGTTGTAACAGATTATTTGAAATTGTCTCCTCAGGTGCTATAGTATCTGCAGCCTCTTCATCCTTGTTGTCATGCCAGTGTTCACTTGGCTCTTCTGGTTTCACAACAATATTAAGTTGAAGCTGTTTAGCCTGTTGTAGGGCATTCTCTTCGCAGGGCTGGAAAGATCTTTGTTGCACGTTGTCTGTGTCCCCAGATGGATGTTGCCTGTGGTGGCCATCAGTTAAAGCAGAATCCTGAACACTCCCCAAGTCTTGTCCCGGGAATATATAATTAGAATCATCCACTTTTCTGTGCTTTACCTGATGTTTTTTCAAATGAGCTGCTTGTCTAAATGTTACACCACAGATTGGGCATTTGAATGGCCGTAATCCTGTGTGAATCAGGTAGTGGCGCTCAAGTTTTGAAGCAAATTTAAAAGACTTCAAGCAGATGCTGCACTGATTGCGAACATATCCGTTTTCATGGACAGATTTCTCATCTAATGCAGTGAAATTAAGGAGCTGTTTTGTTTCCGTTTTGAGATCATGTGTACGTGAAGGCGCTGTGAGATCTTCTTCACTATTTGAAGATTTGTTGTTGGATTCATGCGCAGGAGTGATATTAACAGAACAATTCAGTTGGGACGGTGGATATGAGCTCATAGGCTTGTGCTCTTTGGGGCTACAGGGTTGTGCTGGAACCAAAGAAGATTCATCACAATTTGAAAGCAGATGTTTACTATGGCTTTCATCCTGGTCATCAAATTCACCTGTCTCACCAAACGCCTCCTCTTGCAGAATATTATCAAAGTCTCGGCCATTTCTGTGGGTTTCTTGATGAACTTTTAAATGTGCCAGTTGTCTAAAGGTCTTTCCGCATTCCCAGCAATCAAAGGGCCTTAGATCAGTGTGAATAAGATAATGCCTCCTTAGTTTAGAAGGGGAACTAAAGCATTTCAGACAAACTGAACACAGATGATTCCTCTTCTGTTCACCATTAGCAGACAAACATTGACTTTTCTGTTTAGAATCAAGGCATTTTTCGGGTAATTCACATTTTGTCACACTCTTATTAAAAGCCATTTGATCTAAATGACTAGACTCACACATTACATTACTGGCACTTTTAGGTATGTGTAAATTACTTAAATCCTGTTCTTCGGTAGTGTAAGACTGTGCAGAGTTACACTCATTCTCTACACTCATCACACGAATCTCATTCAGTGTGTTGTCTTCAAACTGCAACTCATTGTCACCATTATCAAAGTTCCTATTTCTAAATACTTCATTTTGAAATGAATGCAGAGGAGAATTAGACTTTGAATGGGTTTGTGAATGGAGTTTTAGATGTACCATTTGCCTGAATGTCTTTCCACAAATGGAACACTGAAAGGGTTTCTGTCCAGTATGAATAAGAAAGTGTCTCTGTAGCTTATAAGGGGAATTAAAAGATTTTAAGCATACAGTACACTGGTGGATTTTTTTGGTATCTGGGATAGTTTCTGTCACAAAAGAAGAGTTCACCTTATGTTCCTGAAGTATTTGCTTTGTTGTAGACTGTCTGTCAACCAGCAGCCACTCAGGAGAGTTTATACTATCCGTGCTGTTCAAGTTGAGCCCAGGTTGTTCAGTGGGTTTCGAGTCTCCAAAGTCTGGCTGTTCTGACTCATCTTGATCATCTTTCTGGGAAATAGCACATAACTCAACATGACTGCTGCTTGCATAACTGCACTGGGAACCATCTTGGATGGCTTGATATGGTTTTGTTTCAAATGATTGCTCTCTATTTGCAAAATCCATCAGTTGGAAGCTATTTTTAAAAGGTCTCCATTTTTTATGGGTTTCCTGGTGCTTCTTTAAATGTATGGATTGTCTGAATCCTTTTCCACACACAGAACAGGTAAAAGGCTTTTGTCCAGTGTGGATTAGATAATGCCGCTCAAGTTTTGAGGCAAATTTAAAAGATTTAGAGCAAACAGAGCACTGATGATTCATTAAAACGCTTTTGGCATTTTCAATGTCTTGATGTTCCCCTTCTGTTTTAACACATCTCTTAATAGGTGCAGTAGGAATGGAAAGACGTGACTCTGCACTTGAGTGGTAAATTTCAAAACCACTGCCCATCTCGGGCAGTGGCTGTTCCTCCATCTTGTCAAATGCCAGTGGGTGAGAAATCATTTCAAAAGAAATTCCACCTGTCATGTGCAGTACGTTTCTGGGATGTCATGCTTTTTATGAGAACTTTCATATTCTCCTTGTCTCCCACAGGCCCTTTTGAAAAGTAATGGTGCTTGGTTCTCTTGCTCCCATTAAATTATTCAAATCCAGTCTTTGCCTTGAGGATTAAGATTTGTAAACGTGGTGGGCTTTCTGTTCCATGGTGTCCTTTATGAGGCCAAAGCCTGTAGTCTTTGTCTTAGGAACAAACTATTTTGACTGTCAAACCTGCACAAAAAGTGAAAAAGATCATTTTAAAATCTAAATGTACATTACTAACGACACCTACGAAAGTGAGATTGGTGCAATACAGAAATAATAATAATGTTCCCAGTATTTCTCATCACTTAACATTCTGCATTGGCATTAAAAACAGACCATCCTGGATATAGTCTATAACTGATGCAAAAAGCAAGTCTTTTCAGTTAAGACAAGCCACACTTGTGAAAAAACAGAAGTTCTACCTCCAAACCTAGTTATATTATGAGGCAAGCAAAGGGTATATTTAAATAATAAAATATAGCTTTTTGCTTTAACTAACAAATTTTAATTTAACAGACACAAAATTAACCAGAACTGTGGCTTCTAACCATAAAGGAAATCCAGTAACACATGGGCATAGTAGCATCCTGTTGATAAAAAGCTGTGGCCTAGAACCCATTTGAGGAATTGTAAGTTTAAAAACAAATGTACATTCAGGATACATAGAACATGTAAAGCCAAAAAACAACTGAGATCAAGATATGCCAAAATCCTAAAGTAAGATGTAAAAAACGTGCAGTTCCCTTGCTAGGCATCTGGAAATATCCCGTTGTTCTTATAGGTTTTAAAATATCTGACGCAACTCTGATCATAAACCTTTGATTATTTCTTGTATATGTACAACACGTTTTCAAATATCAGATATTTCGATTTGGCGTTTTGGAATTGTAATAAAAACAAAACAAACAAACTGAGTCTGTGTTACTATAACGGATACAATTACCAGCACATCCTACTTCGTTTCCTACAGTCCTCCCCCCCCAAAAAATAAAAGCATACTAATGTAACTGATGGGAATGCAAATAAATTCAAACCCGTTTCTTCCACATTTCTACTTTTGTAAATCTTAGAAACAGGTAGAGCAGAGCACCGGTAATAGAAACCTTAAGAATCTTACCTTAAAGTCAGAAATTGATCATCGTTAAGCTAACAGAATAATTCTGCCAAGAGGAGTTTGACAGCGCCTCCTGCTATTACGGCTAGAGACGTTTTGAATTCTAAAGCATGACACGAAAGACAACTCTAACACATCAGTTTTCTATTTTTACGAACTTAACATTGTCGGAAAATGAGCAGAAATTCTGGACACAAGATTCCTTCGTTACAGAAGAAGTCAAAAGAAACACACCCTAGTCTTGTGGTTTGCAAAGGGGATCATGGGAATCGATCAGCCTACTCACAAAGCAGGAGTAATCCAGGAGTCAGTTTTGTGGTTACTGTTTTTTAGTTTCATCATCACCAACATCCAAAGTAAAAAAAAAACACGTTCCACCCCTGGTGTAAATTTTACGTAGCACACAATGAAAACATTGATGAATAAAATAAACCACTGTGGGTCGAATTGGTAAGATTAAAAATAGCAGCACACTAATGTATGATGTAACGTAAAGAAAAAATATATCCATTACAACTCACCTGACTGCAACAAAGAACAACTATAACCATGAACTATAGGAGAACCATCGCTTTTTCCTTAATATCACACAAACATCAGAGCTGACAACACAAAGTCCGCTCTCACACAACGTGGGGGAAACACGGCTTCTACACATTAGTTCCTACCTCGGGATGACTTGCGGCGTTCTTGCACATCATTACCATGTTATTTTATTTATAAATGTTTGATATAAGATTGGTATTTTGAAACTAAATCTGTTTAATTAAAGCCCTTGGAAGCGCACAACGACGTGATGTTCATCAATGAACCAATAATATTTCCACGCTTTGAATGAAAGACGAAATTTAAATTAAATTTCAATACACTTAACTGAATCTACGTGTATTTAGAACCGTAAACTACGAATTGCGTCAAACCAAATGCAGATACCCTTCTTTTTTTGAGTAAATCCAAGACGTACACGTTTAAAAAGAACTAACGTCGCTAAAGGTATTTAAATTTAAAAGTATACTTTCTCCATGTTAATATTTAACAAGCACATTGATGTTTGTCTTACACTCCATATCCATTTATTCCTTGGTACAGAACAACATTCCCTTATTATTTTATTTTCCCAAAAACGACACTCTACTAAGGCATCAAATAAATAAGTAGTTATATTATAACTATAAATTATATGTATAATGTAACGCGTCGCCGCGCTGGCAAACCGACTCGCACAACCTGTAATGTCGGCCGTATGCGTTACAATAACAAAACGGTGTGTTATTAATAAACCAAAGAATAATTCCCTATAACTCAATTTAAAAACTGCAGTTTTTATCCCAGTCTTGAAGGGGAGTCCTGTGGGCCACGTTTTCTCAGGCAAAGGTAAAAGAAATTGGGCATTTAAAACCAAGAAGGGAAAAAATACAAATTGTTTGAATGTGACGTGTTTATACTGTACTAGAATGACCGTGGGCCCCTGGAGGTAGGTGATAGGACTGCAGCGCGAAATAAAAGAACCTCAGGCTCAGTGAATTAGTTATACCTCTAATGTTCTTGTATTTTTTAAAATTATTATTTCTGTTTTATAGTTTTAGTTAGAATTGTTAATGATATACTGTTTAATAAGTGATACTATTTAGAGACTCTTGTGTTGTACTACGGTGTGTATTTGTCTGTTCTTCCTATGTGCTGTGTATTATTGTATGGTATAAAGTTGGGAGCTAGGTTTGACCATTTAAATTAAATGAAAGTATTCCTTTTCTACTTCCTTATTGTTTAGAACATATACAAGCACTTCAAAGTGTAAGGAGGAATATACCCATGCCTCCAATAGTGGCTGCTACAAAGTATTGTGGAGCATCATGGGGCAGTGAGAGCACCAGTAGGTTTCACAGCACTCTGGCCCAAAGCCCTAAGAGCTCCAAATGATACCTGGGAGTCCTGGGCATTGCTGCAGAAAGGGCTGAATGAGTCTGGAGCTGTGAGAGAGTCGTTGGGCTTCCCAGCATTTTGACCAGAGGTAGAAATTGACAGGGTCATCTTCTCAGCTTCCTGGTGTTAATGGGAAAACAAATCAGAATCTGTGAAACACCCAGTGAGCAGTTTCAGAACCTGTGAGTGTTTCTACCACTTGGCAAAGAATGAGAATGAGCCCCCTGTGGATCCTCTCCAGAATCTCAGCCAAAGAATGAAAGCAGTACCAAGGTGGGCAAGAATTCCCTCAGGCCAGGGAATTAAAATCAGTCACCGAAGGCACGAGGAACTGGGACTTGCTGTTAACTCTCTTCATCCAGGTCACTTCACCTGAGGCACTTCTTGTAGAGGGCGGAGTCTCCACAGGAACAGATGACAAAGTTGTGGGAGAGCCAGTTCTTAAGTTTTTGTATTCCTTTTTAACTACTGTTCCTGTTTTAGCTCATTACATTGCTGTTTGTATACTTGGTCCAGTTTCTTACAGGCCTGTAATGTACTACAACAGGACAGGGGTCTCCAACCCTGGTCCAGAAGAGCTCTGACCCAGTTACTTGTATAAGCCACCTGTTCCTAAAGAACAAGAACTGTATATGTTGTTGATGAATTGAGCAAGTACGAAAACCCCTTTTTGTGGGATGGAGGGCCCTACAAAATCCCATTTGGTCCCAAATGATCTTTAAATTTCACAAATATCCTTCTTAATCAATCACAACAAAATTCTTTTGGTACGAAATTCACCATACTTCAGTGAATGATCCAAGGCTCTTGAAAAACAGTGTGTAGCAACTGATCCTGGAAAACACCTGGTCAACAAGTGTTACACATCACACCAAATCACCTGTTTCTGGAGACTGGGAACATTTGTAATTTCTCACAATGAAGTGCATCTAGCGCTCTATTAAGGGAGAAGTCCTAATAATTTATATTCCAAATAATTTCTCACTGAATTTAACTCTCTCTCTTTCTTTCCTAGCATTAATCCCGGATCAGCAGGGTCCACCTGTCAGCACGCTTGTCTGGTGGTTTGAACTGACGTTGCCATTAACTGCGACCGAGAAATACTCCAACCGGCACATTTGGAGTGCTGTCCAGTGCCGTCGGAGTGGGAGGGGACCAAACTAATGTAGCCAATTCATAGAGGGGGATTATTAAGAGGCATGGGAAATTTGGCCAGGGTGCCCCTACTCTTTTCAAGAAACACCGTGGGATTTTTAATGACCACAGAGAGTCAGGACCTCAGTTTTACATCTCCTCCAAAGGATAGCACTTATTTACAGTATAGTGTCCCCTTCACTATACTGGGGCATTAAGACCCACCTGGACCACAGGTTGAGCACCTCCTGCTGGCCTCACTAACACCTCTTCCAGCAGCAACCTTAGTTTTTCCCAGGAGGTCTCCCATCCAGGTACTGACCAGGCCCACACCTGCTGAGCTTAAGTGGGTTGCCAGTTGTGAGTTGCAGGGTGATATGGCTGCTGGCCTTCTAACTGAATTAAACAAATCACCTAAATTTACACTTAAATTGTTCAAAGTATTAGGATTTGATGATTAAATAGCTGTTTATAAAAAAAAAAACCTGCTGAATTGGAACAGGACTGGAAATGTCTGGTGTATAGCCAGAGGAGATTGTAGAGTACAACCATTGTGATTCTATAGTTAAATAAAGGTTGTAGTGCAACCAGTTTTTACACAATATTCCAAGACCGTAAAGAACATGTCACTGACTGTAAAAATGTATTAGTCTGGATTTTAATAAAGGTAAAGGTCTTGTTTTTTAAGGGAAAACTTTTGGGATAAATGGCTTGTAATATTCAATGTAGTTTAACAGACTGTATTGTACTTGTCCCATATTACTAATTGTCAGTAACAAAAAACATAGAAGGTAGTTCCATGCTTGTTGGTCTTCAATGCCCATCTTTTTCAGTCATTGCTTTGATCCAGTCAACACTTAGCTCACACCTGTCATTAAGGAATCACATTACACTTAGTTACAGATAAATCACTGCACTGACTATATAAAAATCTATCAGTTACTATAATTATATTAATTCCTTTCCTTAAAATAGAGTTTTAACTGAAACATTTGATGTAATTTTGCATTTATGAATCTGTAATATTTCTATCAATAACAAAATATACGGAAAACAAGTGAGTTTAAAGTGTATGAGATCTTGAATTAATACAACATAATGGGACAAAGTTCAACAATAAGGTCGTGATGTTCTACTGTATGTATGTATCAATTTGACAACAATATCTGATGTCATAACAATAAAATATCCTACACAGAAACACTGTGTCGTGCAAGACTGTACTTTACTTTAGGCACACCAAACCTCCTTGAAATTAAGCAACTATTATTTTTAGGTTCAGCTTCACCACAAATGCATAAATGTTTTGCACATGATGGATGCTGAGGCTCCACAACGATCCTATATGGATAAAGTGCTTAGAAAATGAATGTATAGAAGCTTAGTCCTGGGATTAAATGAGGATACAACACGAAGTCAGCAGGACTATTATACACCCTGTACACTTGAGGGCAGCATACTCCACCGAATAGGGTGAACATTCCTTTACAACATCATTGCCTGTCGGTGACTCTCCATAATGCAAGGCGTGACTGAATTTTCTCCAGGCTAGAAAAATATAAAAATTATAAATTTACAAGTATTTTCGTTTTAGAAAATGAAAAAAGTCAGCATTAAGTGAATGAAAATCATTATGAACAACAACTATATCAATGATGTATTTCTTAAAAACGCAAACGGCATTTTTGTTGCAGAAGGAAATACCTTCTGGTAACTACAATCATGATGGAACACTGACCACACTCCCGCTACAAGAGAGCCTGAAGAAAAGCTCTTTCTGTCTGTACAGCCGCCACTGTATTCTGCTGTGCCCGAAGTCTATACAGAGGTTAAAAATGACAAGTCCAGAGTTCGCCTAGGGAGAGATTCTCTGAAGTGCACAGAAAGGACATGCTAGCAATCAGAATAAAAAGACAATGGTGTGTAGGTCTTTTTCAGTTTCATAAAATATATATTATAAATTTTAAAAAATCTTAACTTAAAAACATTTCTATAAGGTGACTGTTTAGTACTAACAGGAATATAATTTTATTACATAATATATCCTTATCAGGCAAGTTTAATTGAAAGATTTAATGATGATCTCATAGCTACTTTTTAGCAACGTACTTATAAAGTACTGTTTGGTATGCATTATCTTTCAGGGTGTTTTCGAGCTAGTTTTCCACCCAAAGGAGATTTTGGATCACAATTTTGATTAAATATTCAAATATTTTCTTATGTACTCTAATAACATAATACTTCCGAAATGTCTTTCCCATAGACCACTTAGAAGCTACAGCATCTGCTGTGCCACTCATATACAGTACTATATTAATTTAAACGATCTCTTTTTAAGTTCAGGCTTGCTTTATTTGTGGAGCAGTTGCTAATATCTGACTGTACTTTTTTTATTAGTATTCATATACATAACAGTTCCGTTTACATGATATTAGCACCATTTAAATTTAATTCAGCAGCCATTATTTGTGACAGCAAAGCACATCTCATTCTGACCGCAGGAACAACTAAAGGACATGTGAGGGAGAACTTCAAGAGGACATTGTTCAAGTCGGATTTTATTACCTCATTATGGATAAGGACATTGCACCAGTGTTAACAGCCATGCTCCTGTGGAAAGTGCTTTGGGATTTTGTAAGTGGGAAGGATACCACAGCTAATTGTCTCAGCTAAAACCAGCACCTCCTAATACACGGCGCAACTTGTGACCACACTAGGGCATTGGCTCAGGATTGTTGATCAAGAGTAACGGTCACTTACTGGTATACCCACTGAGGCTAACCAAAACTTAACAATGTGTCACACCGCAGTTCTGTCAGGTCATGCAAGTGAAATGTGCACGAAATAATACCATATTTTATTGTGTTGAAAGTCAATACCTTAAAGACAATCACATTGGTCACTTGGTTTTTGACTTTGTAATTTCAAGGAAAGCAATCTTGTGGACTTCTATTGGCTCTAGTAATGAATATCTCAAAGCCAATTTAAAAACAAAAAACAGACTAATAGCAGTGTCTTGATCAATAACCTGCTAAGATACTATGTTTTCAAGCACAATAGAGACAATGACTTAAGTAATAATGCATTTCAATTGTGTTTTTCAATACATGAAAAAAACGTGATAAAAAAGTAAATAGTGGTGTTTTTCTTTTGCTCTAAATGAGGAATCCTGGCCTGCAGCTGTGTATTTAGCAGTCCATTCTTATTTACCAGACAGAATTTTAATCAATATGGAATGTACAAGCCTTTAATCTTTTGAGGTGCCTGGTGCTGAATGCCCAGTACTAGATAATAATACCTTTCAGCCTGAAGAAGCATAAAACAGAACAACCCAAAAATGTAAGCAGGTAAAGGTATTTATTTACCATAGAAAGCCTCCATCTGGCCATTTAGATTTGTATCAGATGATTAGCACAATACAATCCCACTGAACTGCCACTGGACTCAAAATCATGGGCCTTCTACAGTCATAATGGTATTCATGTAATGCAAAAAAACATCCAAGGGTAACATAGAATCCAGTCAAAGATGGCAACAGACAGCTTTATTTCTGCCTTAAATACTCTGGCCATACAACACAATGAAACCCCCTCATATCAGTGATACCTGTTGTTGACCTCAGTGTGAGGAACAGTAAATGATCAATGTCTTGTTGCCGGGAGAATGTTTCCAAAAGGAGCTTGCTGCCATTTTTACTAGTCTCTCCACTTCGCGCAAGTGGAAGGCAGAACAGTATACCTTTGATGTTTAAATGAGAACAATCCATATGTTTCATTCATCCATTCACTTTCTAACCATTTCGTCCAATGCAGGGTTGTAGGGAAACAGGAGCCTATTTCTGTGAGCAAAGGGCACAAGGTAGGGTACAAGCTAGATGGGTCCCCAGTCCATTGCAGGGAGACACAGACATAATACCATATTCACATTCATACCAGGTCCAGTTTTCCCAGAAGCTAATTAACCTACCAACAGTCTTTGTGGGAAGAAACTGGAGGACCAAGAGGAAGCTCACACAAACATGGGGAGAACATACAAACTCCACGCAGATCGCACCCCATGTCCAGAACTGAACCCCAGGTCCCAGAGCTACTGCACCAGTCTGTCACCCCCATTATATTTTCATTCGTATTAAAGTTTTTTTGCCACCTAAGAAGCCTTTCAACCTAAATATTTTTGAAATACACAGTTCACATGAAATGCACAAAGTCAACACTGTTTAATACCTTTAATTTCAGAACTGGATGCACTGGATCTACTCCCTAGGTGTGAAAACCACAATTTATTTTCTGTATAAAAATGTTAGAGAAAACATACACAGTACATATAACATAGCACAGGTGAAATACACATCACTTCTGTATTTATTTTTTGATGTTACAAAATGCAATTCATAATGCATTTTTACAAAATAAAAATACTTAATTAGAATTAGAATAAAATGGTTATATGTGCACACTCTCATCAGTGGAATGGTAGTGGCAATTGTGTAAGGCGACATTTTGCTTCATAACAATATTCTTTGGTGGGTTGACTTTTTGGAAAGTCTGGATTTAATTTTTAAAGTTAATATCCAGTTTTGATATGTATCATGCACCGTTCCCTAATTTGCAAGTTAATTCAGCATGTACTGTAAGTCATGTTTTCTTTAAAAACGTACAACATTCCACTACCAATTATTTTTTACATTCATGTAAAACAATATATTGCATATGCAAAATAATGTTTCCAAGGTTCTCAGTTCAGGAGTGTGACGAAGCATGGCATGTGACATCCTTCTCAATGTTTTTGAGTTCAGTAGCTGCATAGAGAGATCTATAACATTTCTCTTTACCAGTTTTGAGAGAGCCAAAGCCACCATGGTTTTTATAGAGTTCCAAGTCATGGTCAGAAAACTGGTGAAAGCAGGACTTAAACCAGATGCGTCTCTTCTTTAAGTTTCAACTTACACAACAGGGAATGGGCAGTTAATATGGTCAGCCAGAAAGCACAGCCCCACTGTACATTTTTCAGAAACCTAACAAATCTACAACTTTTATTAAATAAAAAGAGATGCATTTAGATAGAACAGCCTGAGATACCAAACTCTGTTTGCTGTAGTACACTTTAACACCCAGGTACTACTGAGACACGAAGACACAAAACTGACAGTGAGGTAAATCAAGCTGTAGAAAGAAAAGAACCTTTTTCCGGAGCCATGTTTGCAGTTATGAATCCAATTGACACTACAGACTGCTTAGTAGTGCAGAAGGAAAAGGAGGAGAAACAAGACTGAAGTTCATGATACATTTTCCGCATGTTGACTAAACTAAGGACAAAACCGAATGATCTGAAGTGAAAAACAATTTAACAGTTTATGCGCTGCTGTTCACTATTGGCTTAGCCAGCAGGAAAACTGTAGGACTCTCAAGTCTTGCAAATCATCGACTGGTACAAAAACCATTGCAGGGTTCCTCTGGTCCAAATGATGCTTGAGGGATTCTCCAAATCCTATGGAAACAAACAGTAATCCTTTACAATAAATAAAGCAGTATAATGTAGATTCTTAAGGGATTAATGCATGTTAGCAATCTTTTTTTGATTTAATTGATTTAACTTTTCTTCTGCTGAGTTCCAATGATGCTGACTAAAGCCGCACATGTCTTCAAGAAAGTGGATTTCAAAACATTTTAATAGCAGGCTTTATTTTAAACCAGGATACAATTTACTCCAATACAGTATAAGCTCAATCAGAGAATTTAAGTACCCGTAGATCATAACTGCATATCATTACTTTGTTATTCAATTTACTTACCAGTACACTAATGCGAAAACTTTACTTGTTTGTTCAATGCTGTTGAGGTACATTTAAATTAAAACAAGATCAATCTTCTGATTGGAGTTTAAAGTCTCTACAGAACCTAAAAGCTACCACACGTTGGATTATATTAGGATCCAAACCATGGATTAGGATCGCTCAGTCCCAGAAGATGTGCCCTGTGGTCAGTGTAGCACTTAACCCTTCGACCACATTTGACATGACTGTTCACAAATTATTGATGTCCTCAAATCCCTGGCAGATTGTAGCCAGACATTTAGCTCCCTGAAGTCAAAGCATATGGTCACTAACGGCTGGACTTAAAAAACAAAACATGTGCTCTGCCAAGATTGATCCAGAAGCATGCATATGTTGGAAGGTGACTGAAGTGGACTCAGCATTGTTAATACATGATTAGCTGCTTGTTATTGGATCACTTGAATTGATCAAAATGTAGTTTCTCTGCACATTTTAATTAATTTAATGTGGTACAAACATTCAGATTAACTGGGAGGTGGGGGTGGCAGTTAAATAGAAGATGTCTCAAAGTGCATTGACTATTCTAGTGTGGTCACGTGATAGAATTAAAATTTACTTGTAGTCAAACATTTTAAACAACCTGTTTTTGTGTGTATGCTAATCAGATAAAGTTCATTAGTGTCCTGTTGGATAAGATGGGAAACAGAGATCATGGTAAGCCACTCTTTGTGCCTTCCAAAATGAGAGCTTAACAGTAGGATCAGAAAGATACCTAATTAAGTATTTTTAAACTTGTGTGTTTTCAGGGCTAAATAAATTGTGAAAAAGATATTTACTAAAAGAACGGGGTTAATGAATGTGCTCTTACAGCCAACCTCACCCACAGTGCTATTCTGAATTTGCACACATCAATCGAAAGACAGATGCTCATGTTAGAAAAAGAAAAGGCAGACCTGTTATGTTGTTAAACTTAACTCTTTGGTGAATCCCATTTTAATAACAATGCTGAGGAGTAATATTTCCTTTTGTGTATTTAAAGACTTGGTTGTGGGATTCATTAAAATATAATCAGTGTGATTTTCTTTTTTTTTCTTCCTAAGCAAATAAAAAAAAGGTCTAAAGCCTTAAATCAAATACACTAATTAGCATGTCTTAGCAATCACATCTTATATCAATACTGAAAAGGACCTTTCCATTTATTTAAAAAAATGGCTTCTCCTTTCTCTGCTTAAAAGTCACCTCAAGATGTATGACTCTCATGAGATCAGCAGTTGACAGCAGGCCAGAAAGGATGCAAATCACATAAAATAACAGCCTAATTACAAAACAATGCTCCGTCATCACACTTTGGAAAATATTTTTTGGCACAAAGAATGCGTTTTCCTTTTTATTTATAAACCGTGACCAATAATCTGGCGCTAATTTGAGTACTGGGCAACACCATGTTTAGCCCCATGAGAAGGAACACAAACATGGCCATGCCAGATGCTGTAGTGGTTTTCTAATGTGGATACCCATCTAAAAAAAAGAAAAGTGGTCAGAGACCATCACACGAATCCTAAAAGCAATCACATTAGCAATGGGATGGAACTAAACCATCAACCCAAGGGTACAATTGATTCTTTTGCTTCAAATGATAAAACAGTACTCCACGAAATATTCTGGCAAATTTTTCATCATCAGGACTGTAAGTGCAACAATCCTCTTGTTAAGTTTAATACTAAGTACTATTTTTATCATTATTTTAGGACTGGTATTCTTAAAAAAGAGGAAGAAATTTTGTTCGAGACTGGAGATGCCTGCTGGGTTTTGTGAGCTTTAAGTATGGTAAAAGCCTAAAGCACAGTAGTGTTTTTTGCTAGAATGAATCTCAAACTGTTTCAAATTAACCGATAAACAACTGCATAATTAGCAGCCATCAGATCATGAAAATTGTTCATTTAGGCAGAGGTGGCAGAACAAAATGCCAGAAAGGCAAAATACAGGCAATGTTGTTAATTTCAACAGGGAAGTGGAAACCATCCCACTGAAATTTGCACTTTTAAATTCCCCTTCAAGCACTTTAAACATACTGTGTGAAGCTAGCCATTAAGCTAGCAGAATAACAAAAAAGGCAATAGATTATTTAACCAAATTTCAAATATGAACAATATACATGAAACGTCTGAGAAAAATCTTGAGTTTTTTTTATTGAAATATTTCAGATATATTTATTGCTCTTTGATGTAACTCTCATTTATTCTTTCTATAAATATACTCACTGTGCGGATACATATATAGATCAATAAGTACAGTATATACTGTAGATCACAGATCTCAGTTTGGATTTAACAAGCAAATTATTAAGATAAGCATAGCCTTATTATAACCCCAAAAACTATTTTAAGTACTGTATTTTGAAGAAACTGCATAACAATTTTCCAAGACTAAATATCATTAGAATACCCTTTAAAACCATCATCATCCACTGTTTATTTCACATCCTCTGGTTTGAACCCTAATGAGTGTGTATTGGCTGTCCCCAGCACATCCTTGCAAAGGCATCTCTGTAATTCCTCTCCTGAGGATAGTCTGTGGCCAGGGCTGGATTGTAATGCTACAGACCAGGATTACAGAGCACACCATGTAACACAATTAGTGTTCTTCCCATACAGTAGCTGAAGTGTATATTTGCTTATGTTATTTTAAAGTACTTCTGCTAACCTACTGTAGAGCATGATCCTGTTTTTCCGATAAAAGGGGACCCATTTGTGATGCTCAAGTGGTGTTTCTGCCAGGCAGGAAAAGCAGAGTCCCTCCTGCTTTTTCAATTGCCTACTGGCCTCAGGGTCTACTATTGTTTCCAGCTGCTGCCCTCAGGGATCACTCTTCATTCTCACCTTGCCCAGAGAAAAAACTAGTCATTCACCATGAGAATAGAACTGCACCATGTTATACTGGCCATTTACAGTTTCCACATAAGGCTTTAGCTCAAGCCAGTAATTTAGACAAGCATTTGTATGTACTGTACGAGTTTATTTACTGCATGTTAATATACAGAACTGATATTAATCTAACATGTCTTTCTAGTCATACTGTATATACAATAGCTGTCCCTTAAAATGTTAGAACAGGAAGGCCTAACAAGGGTTTCTACGTTTTTTATAGTTTATGATGTAGAAGTAGACTTTATGTCCTGAATTCATTGTTCTAAAATACTGAAAGAAGTTTTAGAATTCAGTCTGATTACCTTAAATGTGCTAAAGCCAAAGAGTTTATGTGGAAGGGTAAAACCATTAAACTCCATAAGATATGTGCTCAAGTATTGATAAGACGGTAAAAATGTACTGAAATACTGAGAGAAATATTCTTCATGACAGGCAACTTTTGTCACAAAAAACATATAATATTTTTAAGCAGTTATATAACAAAAGGGAGACCATACAGTACATGACAATAAAGTATAAAGTATATGGTCTTTCATGTATACGGTCATTCATGACGGCGATACATTTGTGTAACTTTGTTACATGTGCACTACAGTAAGTCACCTCCTAAGTGACTGGGCACAGTGGATGAAGAGATTTAACCTATTGCATGTCAAGTCAGGTGAGAATAGAGGAACACAAAATGGAACCAGTACGTCTTAATTGATGGCATGAGCATAATTACAATTTTGTCTATTCAATAAAATGTCCGTGCACCTGCCGCAAAATGATTTGGTTCTTTTTCAAATAATAAAATTGTGAATGTGGTACAGTACAGTAGTTTTACAGTACATGATAAGTTTATATAAACTATTTTCTTCAAAGCTAAAGACAATGGAATCCAGTAGCGCTACAAACAACTCTTCATCAACCTTTGTAGGCAAAGATGGGGATGTTTTTACACTATAAAGACAAACAAAAATTCCCTTCATACTGGATCACGGTTTGGTTTGTAGTTCGCAGTTTTTAGTCAAAGAAGCAAACAGTGCCTCACAACTATTTATTGCTTATTCACCTGGGGACAGTTTGTTTTTTCTTTTAAAAAAACAGTACTGAATGTTTTAGCTAGAGCTCAAAAACAACATCCATATTATTTAAAAAGATTTCTGCACTTACTGTATACAGAAAATGTATTTAAGTAATGTATCAAAAGACCTCAGTCTCTCATACATAAATGACATTAGATAATGAACAGACTGTCAAAACTAAATGTCTACCTATCAGCTTAAATCCATGAGACAATAAAGTTTAGACATCTAGAAATATGTTGCGCATTTTCAATATGGTTTGCCTTTCTAAAGGGTATGCTTTATTCCTTGTGACTTTTTTGATAATGCCAGTGTGTTACTTCTCATTATCCATCGTTGACTTTTCTAAAGAATTATCCACTGAGTAAAAGCTCTGACCCATAAACAAAGCCAGTGGCATCAATTGAGGGCATAGCAGCTTTTTGCTGAGAAAAGGTAACAAATTCCAGTTCAATGGTAAGTTAATATACAATTTTAAGTGTTCAGTAAAAAAATGCATTGTAAAGTCATGTAATACAAAAACAGAGATGTATTTTTCTTTTTTCTTTAGTTTAAGTTGAGAGAAAAATGTTTGTTTTTTTACTTTTCAAAGCTTGGTTTTACATGTGTTATTTCTTTCAGCTAAGAACTGAATTTCTGTTGCTTAGATATCTAAATACTACATATCTTTTTAAAATGGTATAATTTGACTTAAAACAACTGCATTATATTTAATGTTCCCCATTTTTTTTATTTCAATCATTTTGAAATATTAATATCATTTTACACAGATACAAAATTTGGCATTCAATTTATTCTGCCAACAAAATAAATTATTTTAAAATGAGACCTAATTAGTAAGTGGTGTTTTAAAATGTTAGTCACATTATGATTCAGAATACACCACCTACACACATTTTGAGTTTGCTTGGAAGTTAATGATCTGGCATGAAATGAAACATGTTTGAAGCAAAACAGTATGTGTTAACACACCCAACAAATTGTTAGGATTATATGTTTGTGGAACTGAAAAACATAATAGAGTATATGTAAAAGTAACTTTTTAATTACAGTTAAGTATTGTCTTTCAGAAAATCTGTTTCAAATTAGTTTATACACATTTAGGAAAAGCGTGACCACAACAATGAAAACTGGGATAGTTTCCAATTGTTGTAAACAATATAACTCCAAGAGTCCTAGTCCTAGCCTTTGAAAAGGGATAGAAATCAGGACTAAGATCAAAATTACAGCATCTAATACTTATTATTAATATCCACAGTTGACTTTACAGTCATTTTACAGTACTGTGAATGACTAATTTTACAAAGTTTTTTTTCATGCTTTAAATAGATTTTAAATCCAAGGTTTAAAGCAAGCTTAGAAAGACTTATAGTGTGGTGGGGAATGTTATGCTAAAATTGCAATACAATTGAAAGAAACAAGACACCCACATCTTTTTAGAGATGCTTGGATAAAAATTATCCTTTACCGTTTTGAAATGTAGTTAGGAACCTAGCATAATCATGCATGATTACATAATGGTTGCTTATTACAAGATTTCATTGATATTTTATATATTCTTTTTTGAAGCATGTTGTCTAAACAGGCATTTTTCAAAGTAAACTGTAGACATAAAATTGAAAGATAATCTGAAAGATATCAGCTGTTTAAAATAATGTTCTCAGATTAAGTGGTATAATAGTTTCAGTTACAGTATATCCTACTCTTAAGGGAATTTCTTCTCATGCAAGGTGCTAGTTCAAGAAGACATTTTCTGTCAACTGCTTCAGTTCCAGATGAGCACTCATCTACTATAATTCATTTGTCAAATAACTTGCCATCAATCTGGAACTGTGATAAGAGAACCTTATTATTTAAACAGAGTTTATGCAATGTACTGTACATAAAAATTAAAATTTAAAATGGCATGGGCTTTAATTTCAGTTGTACGAAACATATGACAGTATGCCGTATCATACTAGGACAGTCCTGCTTAAGGTTTGGAACTCCAATGTAACCGATGATATTAAGTATATATTGGATAGGCATGATTTCACTAGCACATAGATAAATGTCATTATAATGATTTAGTAAGAGTCCAATAAGTAAATGTCTCTTACTTGAGCAAGAAATAAAAAAATGGGGTAACTCAGAGGACAATTCACCCATATTTGTTATTACTGACTAACAGCCTTTAAAAGGAAAACATTGATATTAAACACAGAAAAACAGTACTTAGTATTCACTACCATTCCCTGAATTTCAGAAATATAATATTCATGTTTCGGGTACCAAGTGACTAAGATTATTATAATTAACAGGTCAAAAAGAGGACAAATATTAGAAAACATAACAATGTACCATAACTTGCTTATTTTTGTCAAAAAATAATTTATCTCTATGCTACCTCCAAAAATCTGATTAGATTTGCAGTAATTCATATAGTATAGTTATGTTGTATCCTATAATTAAAGAATGCATTATTATGTTTTGTATAAAAAACAGAACTGGCTTTGTCATACAAGGAAATGCCACAGACTAACAGCACTAAATACTGCTAATGCGATTAAAGTACTGTGCCTGCATACAGTATGCAGATTTCAATCTTCATAGTACAGACCAGGAGGTGTAAGGAGCTAAGAAAAAATCTGAGGATCTGAGGAAAAGAGGGATTAGGTATTTTGCCTGTGATATTTATAATACGTTTCAGAATAGATTAATCACTGAGCAAACATCAAGTAACGTGCTTACAAATAACCAACTAACTCTGGATATTGATCTGCAGACAAACCAGCTTTATATACAGTACACCATTGCACAAGTTGGTATGATAGGTTATCCTAACAAATTTAAAAACAATACTCTGATCTTTAATTGTGATTTTAAGTAGAACTGCATTTCTGCCACAATAACGGTTTGGGCTGATGTAGAAAAAAGTTTGGGAAAATGACTGGTTTGGCTTTGAATCTCACTCGTGATTCTGTTTTTGCAGAACACGCTACAATTACTCTGATTTATGGTTTTGTTGCTTCATTTTTTGCAGATATTAAGATTCTCTCAAGATTGAGAGCATCTGGAGAAATGATAGATTTCATTTTGCTCACAGAAGGCTTAAGTCACCCCACATGATCACGTTAATGGTAAAGATGGAGACATGGAAAGTGGAAAGAATACATGAGAACACTTACTGCCACACGGACATCGCTACTTATACTCAACAGTGCAATCGTGATTAGGGTGTCTGTCTTAAATACGACCTTTTAAGCCTTTTTCAAGCCACGTTTTAAAAAAATCTTTTTTCCTGTTTGTTTTCTCTGAATCCTTCTAAGTGTGAAGCTTCACTGTCTGCCAATAATAATAATAATAATAATAGCTTACACTTATATAGTTCTTTTCTGGACACTCCACTCAAAGCGCTTAACAGGTAGTGGGGACTCCCCTCCACCACCACCAATGTGCAGCATCCACCTGGATGATGCGATGGCAGCCATAGTGCGCCAGAACACTCACCACACATCAGCTATCAGTGGGAAGAGCAGAGTAATGAAGCCAATTCATAGAGGGGGATTATTAGGAGGCCATGATTGGTAAGGGCCAATGGGAAATTTGGCCAGGACGCCGGGGTTACACCCCTACTCTTTTCAAGAAACGCCCTGGGATTTTTAATGACCACAGAGAGTCAGAACCTTGGTTTTACGTCTCATCCGAAGGACGGGGCATTAGAACCCATATGGACCACAGGGTGAGCGCCCCCTGCTGGCCCCACTAACAACTCTTCCAGCAGCAACCTTAGTTTTTCCCAGGAGGTCTCCCATCCAGGTACTGACCAGGCCCACACCTGCTGAGCTTCAGTGGGCTGCCAGTTGTGAGTTGCAGAGTGATATGGCTGCTGGCTGAACTAAACACTAAACAAACAGAACTGAAATATCTGGTTCAGGTGAAAAACTTTAAGATGTAAAGTGCTACAATGAACAACCTGTCGCCAGTCCAGTCTAGTTCAAGGGATAAAAAAATGTTCACTACAGAGAGCTGATTGGACATTCATCAATGTAAGGACTGCTACTGTGTAAGGTAACAAGATTTTTATGAGAGTTTTACCTGCCGCAAGTTTTCTAGCAACACCGTTGTTGCGTTTGTAGAAAGCCCTGATGCATAAGGGAAGTATACAGCCATCCAGTTTCTGCAGCGCCTCTTGGAAGGTTGAGATGAGACCAGAAAGCAGGGGCCCCTCCTCTGCCTGTGTGGCAGGGGGAGAGCATGGCAGGCTCAGAGACAAGGAGATGCTGGCTGAGGACGAGGAGCTGGATTCCACTATTTCACATTCTATGCTGCCAGGTGTTACATCTCTGGTGACGGAAAAGGACTTTCTCTGCCTGGCGTCATCTGCGCAAGCCACGACATGTAGCTCCACAGCTGCATCTCTGGGCAGACGGGAGATAACAGCTACCACCATAGGTCCACACTTGGTCTCTTCCTCTCCGTATGCTTCCTCCTGCAATGTACAATGTTCTTTTCAGCTTTCACCGCCGTCTTATTGATGAAAACCTTACAACATTTTCATCCTGATTATAATCTTTTTAGAGTGGAATGTCTGCAAAAATGAACAGTTAATTATAGCTTGAGAGATACAAACTGCTGGTGGAAAGGTGAAAATAAGTCCTTGTGATCCACATTCTTTTTCTTACAACCATCCTCAAATACTCTACAGAAAGATATGAATGAAAATCAGATCCACTAACTACTAAATTTCAATTTGCTCAGAAGGACAAAAAAGGAAAATGGGCACTAGTGGCTACTGTTGAAGAAACTATACAATACCAAGCTTTAACACATCTGGTAAATGCATTGGGAAAGAGAGATGTGCACCAGATTTAAAAGTGTATTCTATGTACAGTAATTTTACATACTATAAAATGTGAACATCTGGTTTTATATTTTCCCACATTTTTTAAATAAACATTCCTATGGCTGCTATTTGTCTTCAAATCTTCATCGTATTTCAATGGATAAAGTCAACCTAACTTATATATATATATTCTACTCCAATTAAAAATTAGGACTGTATCTGAGGCTTGATTAACCTAAAACATGCCACTTGACTACCAGAGGTCTGGAATAGAATGCTTACAGGTCTTAGATTTTTTTTTCTCCAGAGTTAAAATAATTTTGCTATGTGTGAGCCACTATTAGGTTTGGAATATGTTTTACCAGTTTGTAGTACAATAAAGCCCTCAAATGATACTTTGTTGCAGCCTTATCTACTAATGGATAAGAAATAAGCAACTTAAAACAGTAATTTCAACTGAAGTCGATAAGGCTGCAACACTTAACCCCCCCTTTTCAATTTACAGGATCAATTTTCATCCACTTACACTCGACTTGGTAAGTGGGGAATAATGATAGGTTACACACACTTTATTTTGAAATTCACTCACAAAAATTATTGACAAGAGCATCAACAGCACTTTTACCCTGTAGAGGTGCGGCAGTTTGACCCATTCTACTGTTTACATGAATGCAGCACTTACCTGCAGATTAAACTTCAGCAGAGCTTAATTGTGTATCTAGAGCAAATATTGCTCCACCATCTTAGCTTTAATGTGTGGGAATGAAAACAGGGGATAATTTTCCACAAATTGACAAAGCTCTCCTCACAATAAAGAAATGTTCACAGAGACCTGTTTGCTTGGAGTGGTGTGTCAGAAGCATTACCAAGTTTGTTTTTTTTCTAACATAAATGTGATATTAGCACTTAACAGAAGCAAGGTATTCTCCTTCAGGAGATGAATTCTACCCTTGTCAATACTAATTCCCCTCCAAGTGCTGCAAAACACTTTGAAAAGATGAAATATTGGAGCTCTCCAATGGAAAAAGCAGTGCTCATTCAGGCTTAAAGGCCATTTTGTTGGCCCAAGGTGGTGAGGTACTGTTTGTGGAAAATAAGTCTGTGGAACCTCTTGCAGGTCAATTCATTCACACAGGCATAAACTTTCCTACTTTCCTCTACTTGTCTAAGGCTGTTAAATCAATAACTTTGCAAATGTTAACTTTAGGGACACATGCAATGTGTATTAATTCAGAACAAACCACAACACCAACAGAAAATGATAATCTTTCTGAGGTGCAATGCAGTTCAAATTGAGAGCAGCATTAAAAACGCACAGCGTTCCCAACTGCCTGTACACTGACAGATGTGCAACTATTTTATTTCCAGTCATTGCCCTTAACAGGAAATCATTTAAAGAGATTAAACTAATACAATACAAGGCAACAAAAGTTGATATATGGTTTAGTTGATTGTCTACAACAGGGCTATTCCACATACTGCTCCATTTAATGGATACTAATCCATTTCACTGCATAAGTTCATTATGACCATCCTCATTCATTAAGTTTTTTTTAACTGAGAAGCTGTTTGTAACAAAGTTTTGCAATGAAACTGGAGTAGAAACACAAAACATTGACCTGCTCTACAGTTTATAGGAAAAATCGCTGCCTTTTATCCAACTAAAAGGGCAATGCACCTGGGAATTTCTAGAGGCAAGGTTTTCCATTAGGAGTCCAGGGACTTGTGGGGGCCCTCAGATACAAGGGGGGAGTTTTCACCCCAGGTCCCTCATGGTGGCTTTGCTTTGACAACAATTATTATGGATCTACTGACTTGTAGTATTGCTATGAATATTTTATAAATTAATAGCAGCTGCCAATTAATTAACATTAATTTACTTAAATCTGATTTAATGTCTAAATTGGAGGCCTTTACTGAGAGTAATTTCAACACAAAGGGGTCCTATAGGAAGGAAAGGTTGAAAACCTGTTTTATAGCATTTACATAAAAGGAATGAAATCTATTCCAACATAATAATGACCATAATAAACAGTAAATGCAATTTTTACTTACAACAATTATTATTCGAGCCAACAGCTGCAGGAGCTTGTAATTTTTCAGTACTGATATACTTACAGCCATGGTATCTTTTGTATGGGTGCCCATGAGACCTGCTTAGAATGCGTGAAACTTAAATGGTAAATACGGTAATAAGGAAACAGTGTAAAGCCTTTTAGCAGCAGGGAGTTGATATAGCAAAAACTCAGCCAGTTCCCCTACATTTCCTCCTCAGCAGGGGCACTTCATCAAATGGTGAAAGCAGTTCCTCAGCTCAGCGCAAGGCCATCATTTCAATAATAGAACCACTTCCTCCCCTTTAAGTTTCAGTTAAAAATCAACTTGTGTAAACTGCATAACGCTCTGCTTGTGGCGCTGAACTTCCAAATGATCTCCCTGAAGGGAAATGGGCTTCGCTGTTGTCCTCCAAGGTTTTGAAACACTGCCCTTCACAGGCAAGCCCGAGATTTACTCACACACACACGACTTGAGTAGAGGTCTGCATTGTCCTTGGTAAATACTGCACTAGCAGATAGCAGAAATAAAAACAACATCACACAGAGATAATCAAAGCTAAAATTATTTCAAATAAAACCATTTTTAATGGTTTTAAATATTATTCCCTTCCTGTGTTCAGTGGAGGCTTGAGCAATACATCTTTAATTGATAAGCCACTCTTGAATTAGAAGGAGAGCCTTCTCTTGTTGAGCGATTGTGTGGATTCTGTCTAGGTGCTGGCAAAATGGCGATTATCTCGAGATCTCTCACAGCCAACTACACAGCCCTGATTACCAGGCAAGGACAATTGTATAAACTTCCACAAGCTGAACCCACCGTGTACCATCTCAAAAAGGGAAGCTGACTGTTGAAAACAAAGAGAGGACTATAGAGGATGCTTGAACTCCAAATGGAATCATTTTAAATGGGTGGGTATATAATAATATTATACTTATTATTTCATTAAAAAGAAGCATCATGTACTAATTCCTCCTGAAACTTGAAAAACACACAGGTATGGGGAATTGGGCACACTTTGTTTCAAGTGGAGATTTTCTTTAAACTCATACTGTTCCACTACATATGAAAATCATAAGGCCAGTCGTTCACTATGATCAGCATCCCATTGTTTTATGATAGTGTTTTCATATGCATCAACTCTATCTTGCACCCAATTAACCTCCTGAGTTTTTATATTCACCTGATTAGAGAAATTATGAATGCACCACAACATCATTTGGCTCCTTGTCTAAAGTGGAAGGAAAAAAAATCAACTCTCTTGCACTTCCTAATAACTTGTGTTTAGATGGGAGATTGCTTCCACATGAATTATTTGATTTTACACTCCTCTTTGGTCCTCGCTGCAAGTAGTATTTTACATAGTAGCAACCATAAAAGTGATAATTGGGTTTTAGTATTTGTTCTTAGATTGGGTTGTCAGCTCCTTGATTGGTACTGTAAAAAAAACTTTGTTCTATTCTACAACCAAATATAACACATTTTTTATTAATTTATAGCAAATACGATAAAGTAGTAATTAGATATATGGTTATTTGTATATTATTTTGGCTCTTTAGATCATTACATTTTTAAAAAAAACTATCTTCATGCTGTTTTTGGAGGTACCCTCAAAATATAATCAGTACCAAACAAGAGAATGTGGTAAACCAGGGGGATTAATATTGTAAATGGGTTTCTTTTTTTTCACAGTGGCAAATCAACAGAACAGTGCCTGTAATATATTACCAATTGATATCACTATATATAGTGTACATGACTATCAATACACTTGACAGAGGTCTCTGGTAAGACAGGTTGACCACCTTTCGTAATGGCAAGTGTTTATGCTTTTACATAATATTGATTGTATTGAAACAAGGAATCAAGAAAAGTTTTGCTCATGCCAACATCCCCTGGTTTATGAAATGAACCCAGTATGTTTTATAGTCATATTCTAACCATACCTCTGAAGTAATGCTATGCCAGTTTACTTACAAAATATGCACTACATAACTATTTTGGGATAAACAGTATGTGTTGTAATCAAAGACGTCATTTACAGACAGCAGAATGTAGTGAAATAGCAGCGAAACAACAATTCTAAAAATAGATAAAAACCTTCTATTTAGGAAATCTATATGATTTAGTTATTTTAAACATTTAAGGTATTTCATCCTATCATGATCAGAAAACAAGTTAAACTCTTGTTTTGCGAGTCCAGGACTATTTTAAAACATTCAGAATGTGAAAAAGAGAACTAGTGTCTAAAAGTAAAATATTCTCCCATTCCTCAGGAGTTCTGTTATCTGCATTTGACCTGTGTTAAATATTCTCATTACAATCACTTCAAATGAATACGAAACCTCTGTTTAATCCCAACCCCAGGGAAACTGAATACACTAGGCACCAGATAAAAAAGCTAAGTGCAACTGTGTCATCTGAATTCATTGCACTGAGGAGACCTCTGTAACCAGCAGCACTCTTAAAAGTCAATCCTCGACACTAAAGATGTATAAAAAATGTGTAATGGAACCAATCTGTGAGTATGAAGGAGTACTAAAAAGCCTTTACGTTGTCAAAAAATGTTTCAATATCTTATGTAGGTAACTACAATTGCAATATATTGAACTGATAAATAAAACTAACTTTACTAAATACTTTAATAATATTATTAAATATAATCTTAACATTTTCATTTAATAATGACAAGTGTGATTTGTTTTGGAAGCATTTGTGATTTTGGCTTTACTTTAACATTTCCAAATCAACTTAAATCAGCTGTTTCCATGTCATGTATACAACAGATGGCTGCAAACTCTTTTATATGTTAAGAAACTGTCTCTCTTGTAAAAAATGTTTTAACGCTTGTCTCCTTTCGTTAAAGCCCTATTAATTCAACTAAGTGTTTATTGGAGTTCACCTGTGTCAAAAACTCTAAATCAACTGCAATCTAAACAAGAAACACAGAAATCGAGGTGAAAACCACTGTTATACAGACCGCGACACAACTGAAGAGGGGGGACATACCCTCTTAATGCACGGATTGAAACTGCAGTAGAGCACTAGGAGACATTAATAAAAACAGCGGCATTTTCTTACCCCAGTTTAGGGCTCATCAGATTAGTACCCAAGGTACATTCTCTGTTTGGAGATTCTCTACTCAGGGCAATCATTGAGCTTCAGCTCTTATTAACAGCATGGTGTCTGACTGCAGTGGGAGAAAGGATTAGCCTATCAGAAGATTCAGCAGTGCTCTAAAAAGGGGATAATGGATTAGGAGGCTCTAAGGAAGACATCTGCTTTGGTGCTGTGCTCCATATTATCAAAGACATTGGCATTTCCCTAGTCATAAACTTTTCATGAGCTTTCATACTGTAAATATGAGAGCTCTCTTCATCTTTCTAGGAGAAATGTACTGCCATTAGCATTTGCAGACACCCTTACAAAATCTAAATTGTAGAAGCAAAAAAAAAAGAAAAGTAAACGCACAGATGTTGAAATAAATGGTTAAATTAATGAGTCTCCCAAGTTAAAAACTTTTTTTATGGCATGCTTTGATGGCGATCTGTCCTGAATTCTAGACGATAGGAGCTGTCCTGAGAGGGACAAGCCACCCAGCTATGTTGTTGAGGCCAGTACCCTGGTTTCAGATCCTTGAATCAATTAACTGTAATAAGGCAAAATGATACAATGGCTTCCTCTTGTTTGTAACCTTTCTTAATATTTAATACAACTGCCAAATATTAAGCTTACGTGTAAAAACAACCACTCAGTAGACTTTTTCTCCATGGAGTTAATTCGGCACCAGGCTAACTCCACCTTGGTAGAACCTGTCAGATTTGTCCCGATGGATGAAGTGCAAACAGTGGGTTCATTACTACAACTCAATCAGCGATAAAATACACAAGAAACGTGTCAGATGTTGGAGATAGAGAATTACCAGTGTTGTTACAGTGAGCTTGAAAATAACGAAGGGCACCCTCTGGAAGAACATACATGTAAAACATAATGTCCAACATACCTCTCCAAATTGCTCTTTCAACTTTCTTTCCCAGGCTTTCTGGACAAGTGGGATGTTCTTTTTGCTTGTGACATAGCAGTTTGCTAGGAGTACGTGATTTAGAGTCAGACCACTACTTTTTGCACTCAGCACTTTCTCCACATGGCTGAAAGATAGCATGGCTTCAGTCGGTGCTCCCCCTTGGACAAGATGCATTGTGCATGGGATAAGACCAATCTGCCCAGCACAAAATACAGCGTCACCAACCTGGAAGGATAAATCAGTAACAATAAGAGGAAAGACATGAACATAATTTTATAATTGGTATAGTTATTTATTTGAAGATGTTGTGCCATGCATGCACTTCCATAAACAATAATATATAATATATAATAATGATACATATAATTGCTGGAAAGTTTTATGTGTAGTAAACCACTTTAGAAATGCAACACATTTCCACTCCAAATTATCAATAATGCAGGTACCCCAAATAACAAGGAACATTTAATAAACTTAATTTACAACAATGACATACACTTTATCAATGATATGTATATATTAAACATAAAACAAAAAAGGAAACTGAAACATTAAAAAAGGATATTAAATTGGACATTAAAAAGCAATATTAACTCTGTGTTCACCTTTTTTGTTTCTTTTCATCACATCTAATTCTCCATCAATACCAATACTAAGAAGCTTTTTCTTGCTTTCAAACACCAGCACTATCACTTGCACATCTCTTTCCGCACCATTTTCAAAATGACTTACAGTCGCTCTGGATGAGTTAGGGGCTGTTTAATGTCGTGCACCTCAATTTCTGGATGACTTTAATGCAAAACAACGTTGAACAGGGAGATGTTAAATGGGGACTTCCTATATTAATTAACTTGTAGTTCTTTCAACAACAGTAATGGATACAAACAGGATATAGTATACAAATTACATGTCGTAGGTATTCAAAGTAATGCAAGTTTTTATTAAATTGAGAACTGGTTAATTTATATAGAAAGAGTACAGACAATGGGTGAATGCTTGGTTTAACATACAGTAATTAGTGGAGTACACCAGAGTTCTGTATTAGGACCACTGCTTTTCTTCATGTATATATATATAAATTATCTAGATTCTGGTATAGCTACAATCCATGTTTAATGATGAGAGCAAAATATGAAGATCGGCAAACACTTCTAGATTATGTGGGGAAGCAACAAAAATGAAAAACATTAGGATATACAGTATAGCCAAAATGTAGAATTTAAATTAAGGAATGATAAAATTGTACATTGAACTGGTAAAACCCCACCTAGAATATTATGAACAATTCTGATCACAAAATTAAGATATTGCTGCTCTGGAATCAGGTCCGAGAAGAACAACCACATACGGTACATTCCTGGGCTTAAAGGAATCCTCCATCAGCTTGAAGAATTAAACCCTTTTAGTACTGAAAACAGATTACTATGAGGGACATAATCCCATTCAGGTAATCGAAATTCATGAAAGGCATTTGACAGAGTCACCTCCACGGACTTCTTCTGAATCAAATGTGAAATACAAACCAGACAACACAAGTTAAAAATTAAGGGAAAGTACATTTAAAACTGAAAAAAGGGGGGTATGTTTTTACAAAAAGGGTTATGGAAAGCTGGGACTAGGACCCCATAGTATTGACTATGCTATAATAGTTTAAAGATATCCTAAGATCAATTAGATCAATTAATCAATTAGCAGCCAGATACAGTAAAACAGAGTACTTGAACAGCCTCTTCACATGTCAGTTTTACATTTAAACTTGTTGTAAAACTACAACAATTTTACACTGTAGTCTTTGGTATTATACAGAGAAGATCTGGAACCTTTACTACAACGATTGTTATAACAATGGTAACAATGACACTATAATGTCTTAATCTTTAAGCATAATAATGTTCATTATATAGATTTTCTTCTTGATGTGAGCACCAGTATCATGTACTGACCTGTTGAATGATCAGTATTCTGCCTTAACAGAGTTTATTTTAGATATATATCCTCCTTTAAAAAACAAATCAGCCTCTATTTTACATCCACAACAACCACATTTAGTAGTACTTATTCATTGTTCTCTGGGCATTCAATATTTTTTATTAACCATGACAATTAAAAATCAAAGCTGTAATTGACAAATATATTTCTCCACATATATTTCTATTCTTTAGAAAATAATATTATTGGGATAGCTATTCAACAAATGGCAAAAATAAATGTTCACCCTTGCATTTAGTACCTCACAGCAGCATTCAGACCATTCTGTTGGTCCCATTTTGTGAAATTACAATTAAAATTTAAAAATAAAACTTAACTTATTTTATTCAAAACCTGAATGCCCAAATGTAAAGCTTCTACAGGTAGGATAAGTTACACTAAAACTCAGCAAAAGCTTAAGAGAATAAAACAGAAATACTGTACAAGTATTCAGACCCATGAATTTTATTTCTGGCTAAATGCAGATTGACATGTCCCAATTCATGGTTCAATTTGTTCTGGCATGACGGTAGGCAGAGAGTGACCCACCTCTCCATGCAAAAGGTAGAAGAGGTACCACTGGGCACAAATGGACCGATTCAGAGATGGATATGTGATGATATGAGCTACAATACAGCATGGATGGAGAGTTAACAGTATTGTGTATTAATGGCTCTTTGACTGTGCAACACTATAGAAATGATGTTCTCCATCCACATACTGCACCTTACTTTGCTTGAATTTAAACCCCCCACATTTACTGTATGCATGATAAAGCAAGGCCACATTACCTTATACATTTGTCAGGCTTTCCTGGCTCGGTAAAACGTGCATGTGATGGACTGGCCATCCTATTCGTCTGATATGAACCCAATAAACCACCACTGGAATTCACTGAATAAGCATGTGATCCACGCACTCGCACTCGCTGGGCTTTGGGCAGCACTTCTGGAAGAGTGGAATCTAAATGAACACTTTTGGAACATCAATTCTACATCAGGTACAATACCAGCTTTGCCAGCAGCGTATGTAATTGATACTCTATATGTAAATAATTGATTTGAACAGCAGCCCATTTTTATGCCATTTTCTTTCTTTTCTAATATATAAATGAGTCTGTATTTTGGTCTGGTTTAGTAAATTTGAGACTAAACTAATTTGTTGCATCTTAATGCCTCTCAGTATGCACATTATAGGTAAAGCAGCTCAATTTGGTATCACAGAAATATTGTGTACAGACTGCCATGTGACACTTAACTAAAGAATTAATTACTGCACTATCTTTGCATCTAGCACTATTAATTAACAAGTTACATGTCTAGCTGTTCTATTATCACCTGCTCTGCTAGGTTTCATGGCTATCCTCTATTAAAAGAAGGGAAAACAGAAAAAGATGTGTGCTTAATTAGCAAAATTACAATTGCTTCAGAGAGAGGGGATAAACATGTGTTAAAGTAAGTTTGAAACTCAATCATTTTAACTAGAAATCCATCTTATTAATGCAGCTGGAAACCTGAGTGATCCATGGCATTTCAAAGGTCAGGCTTCACAAAAGATCCAATGACCCCTGAACTGAAAATCAAATACTTGTCTACATGTTGCAGTCAATGTAAACAAGTGAAAATGACAACGTGCTAATTGGCAGCTTCTGACAAGACCTATTGGATCAGTGACCTTAATATGGACCGCCATGGCTGAAATAAGTTGACACATCACACAAAATTAGGTCCTTATCTTACTATCAAAGATTGGATATCATCTTTTCTAACTGGATTACAGAGTGGAGGCTGTGAATTCGTCATTAATGCAAGTTAATCCCCTTGCTCCTTGTGCTCATTTTGCTACCTAATGATGGTAAGATCATGTGCTTAAAATGAGCGAACTTGTTTTCCACGTGTTGAAAAAAAACATGCATACAGATAAATAAGAGATACAGCATACATCAGCAGAGACAAAAGATAAATAGTTTTATTTTTCAGCTATTTTTATTTGTAAGATTTATTTTTAAGCTACATTTGCTTATTGGACTAGACTGATCAATCCTAGCTACTCATTTCAAAACCTGCGGTTTTTAAGAGGGTAGGGCCTTTGTTTTTCAAACAAAAAAAACACACAGAATATTTCAAAATAATTCAAAATTGACATGCTGAATAGCAATGATTACTACAGTGCTCCATTCCTAGAACTACAGCATTGACATGGTTTATAGAATTTTGGCTACAGCAGTATACCCACTGTGGTCTCTAGGTGCCTGCCAACTGCCATCTCAGTGGAGAGTCATCTGCTTTATTTATTTAGTTGTTCAAATCAATATCTACTATTGCTTTCACCAGGCCGAAGGATCAGCCTGAAAGTCATTGCACAGATACACTAAGAGTGTTATTAATTACACTCTACCATTTCCCAAGATCAAAAACAATATCATATTCACATGCAGCTTGAAGACTACTACTTTCTGGGTATTTTTCTTCTGCTGGTGTATAACAAAGGTAATTTAATACCTTGGTGCACGGAGAATTTCTCCATGAAAATACAATTTGCACAGCTAAAGAAAACCCCATCTTTTTTCATATTTACATCTAAATAAACTCTCACTACATTTTCACAGATGAAGTGGGGGTGGTGCACTATCTAGTCAATGTGATAACTCAAGTGTACTTCACTCCTGAATTGTTGATGTTTATTTGGAAAGAACTGAGTACCGTCTCATTCTTTGACACCATTCCATAATATATTAAAGGATCCATGAATGGATATTGTCTGCTATTGCAGTTATTCATCAACTTACATGCACATTTCAAATCAAGATTAACAAGCATTTCTCAATTTCTGAGATATTTCCAAAGAAAAGTTTACCATAGTAAAAGATGTAAATGAAATAAAACAGCACTGAAACTGAACTCTTATAATGTAAATCTAAAGAAGGAAATAGGAACTGAAAGTTGTCATACCTTTCACAGAAACGTGTGAAAAACTACATACAAATTTAGAAAAAGCAGCACTACTGTATGTCTTAAACAATTAAAACGATCACAATCAGAAACACAAGTTTGGCCAAGACAAGGATTGTTTTCCTTTAAAAAATGGTTCCTAAAACTCATATTTAAAAATAACTGCACAACACAACGCTTAGCTAGAGGGAGGAAATGGTCACATCTATTTCCATAATCATATGGGTTTCCCATGATTCTGCGCTTCTGGGTTCAGTTGTCAACTTTGATGAATCTTCAGCAGCAGCCTCAGCAACTCCAAATTACTGGGACAGCACACGAGCTATAGGAACTCATAGCTTTGAACTGGCCGGATCAATCACAAGATCATTTACCTGCAAGGATTATTTGGTGAAGCACAAGTGATGCATCAACACATGATATCTGAAGGCTGAGGCAGCAAAACGTCAACAACAAATTGTCATTGGCATTCCATTTATGAACCATCAAACAGCATCAGATCTTTTCTGTGCAAAACCAGATCAGGGCGGACGGCAGTGGAGTATTTCCTAACAAGCTAACCATCAAAAGAATTGACGATTTTAAATAAAAAAGGCTATCATTTGTTGATTTGAATATCAAAAGAGGCCGCTGTGAGCCCCCAGACTGCAAAACCTCCCAAAGCTACACCAGACAGGTGTTTAATAATCTATTATTAAGGTTCTATTTTAGGTTGCTCTTAGTAAGGGGAAAATAGCTTTCACTGTGAACCTGCAAAGGGGGCTTCTGCAAAGAAAGTGAATGCTATTAACATAAAATTAACAGTTCAAAAGAATGAGTTCACACACCAATCAAACTCGTTAATTGACTGTCAATGGCCTGTCCCTGAATATACAACATGACTACATTATTCATTTCAAATGTTGACAGGAAGACAGTTGAATTTGCATTGGCTTCATAAACTGATCAACAATCACAATGCAACATACATTTTTAATGGAGCAATGGAGGTCTTCAATATTCATAGGGTCAAATAATCACATAATAAATTTAATTTTATACAGCACAAATTTTTCATAACAGTATCTTTAAATAGAAACGTACAGTACAACTAAAAATATATATACAGTAAATTATGGTTCTTAAATGCATAATCTCTTAAATCAGATCAGATATATAAAAGTCATACTTTCTGTATCTTAGTAACACTGAATGCAAAAAACCTTTAGATTCACAAAATGGCTACCCACAAAATAAAAAATGAGCTTAAGGAATTCCTTCAGTGCACTGTATCAAAGTTTACATTTTAGGGAAGGCTTCTGGTCCTGCACAAACTTTAATAAAGTGACCACTTAATAATAATGACCATTAACAATAGCCTGTATTTGTGTAGTACTTTTCACCCTAAAGAATCCCAAATCAGCTGCACACATTGGAAAGGGCTCACTGCATCTCTGCAGCAGTTCAGCCATTATGTGTCAGTGGCCTCACCACACAGCATCTCAGCACGTTGAGTGAACGCGAGAATTTAGGGAGGCCAGATTGTGCAAGCCCAGACTGGAATTTAGCCAGGGCACCAGGGTTAACGCCATGTGCTACGATATGGAGCCTTTAATGATCAAGTAGTCAGGATCGTGGTTTAACAAACTAAACCATATTGTACAGGACTTTCCAGAGAAGTATTACAGAATTACAGAGAGAAGTCTTGGCATTAGAAATAGTGATATTTCCTGTTAAAATATCACTCTTTTTATTATTAAAATGATGTGTCAAATGCCCGGCAATAGACTGGCGTCCAGTCCAGGGTGTACCCTGCCTTGCAGCCCGTTGCTTGCCGGGATAGGCTTAGGCTCCCCCTCGACCCTGCATTGGAAGAAGCAGTTAGCAAATGGATGGATGGATGGATGGATGGATGGATGGATGGATGATGTGTCCAAAGCTCAGACAGCCTTGAGGACATAAGTATCGCTTCCTCAAAGACCCAGTCTTCAATCCCTGCAATGACATGTAGACGTTTGGTAGCACTGCCCTGTTCACACATTTCCCCTACTAGTAGGATTAGGGAAATTAGCCTGTTGATATTGTATAGTTTTCAAGATTGCAAGGCTCGTAGTAATGCCTTCTTAACTGCACATGGTGTTCTAGTTATGAACACCATACACCTTTAAGTTACGTTGCAATGTTACATCCAGAACACCTTTATAATGATACCATATTTCAATTCCAGAGACTGCAACATTCATGACTCTTGTATATCTATATACAAACCACACATAGTTATTACAATCAGCAGTAACAGCAGACATTTAGTTATCACAATGTATTTTGTCTCACAAGTTTCTCTTTCAAGTTTCATGTCACCCCTGAACCCACGAATGAGTGACCACCAAACATCTCCTCTATCTTTCCACTGGTTATGAGTTACTTTTCCATGATCTGTTCTGTGTAAGAACTGAATGATTATAGTCTATTCAGATAAGAGTATATGTGGAATGAACAGGATTTAAGGGTAATTTTTTCTCCAGTGTGGTCAAAAGGTATAGGGATCAGTTTCTCATTTTTTCACTAGAGAAGAAAACTGGTTTTCTTTTTACCCTCAAAGACTATCAGGAAACAGGAAAATAAATTATGGTTACAAAATAAGAAAAAGAAAAAAATCACTTTAAATGTGAGCAGTAATTATGAGTTCAGTCTCAGAAATTCTGACATGTACTACTCAAAAGTACTCTAAAACAATATTTGTATAAGTTCACCTATTACTATTATTAATAGTAGCCAAAATTCTATAAATGATTTAAATTACTTCTAGCAATGCTTCAGCAATACGGCTATTATTATTATAGTTCTTACTATATTGACAAACCTGAACTTGTTGTAATGCCTCAGTCCAAAGGCAGGGGGTGTTATTGTATCATCATGTTGATAACGGTACAAGACTGAAATATGTCAATATCCTTTAATCAAAGTGAGAACTCCTGAATTTGGAAAAAAAATGTTACTTATTAATATACTTATGCAATTAGGTCTTTTTGACAAATGCAGAAAATTCATTGTGAATCAAACGGATATTAATTTTTCAACTGAAAACCAAGAAAACAAAACTTAAACTATATATAAACTATATATTCGAAACTTATGAGACGTATCATACATAAAATGCAGATCTGTATGAAATTTAAAGTATATATAAATATTTTCATTGCCGACTGTGATTTGTCATGTCTGTGTTCTGTTTACATCCTGAACAAGCACTGAGTATTCAGCAATGGTGTATGCAAAGCAGATCATGTCTGGAATAGGAAATGATATACGATGGGTACATGTTGTGAAGTGCCCCTTGGACACCCAATGGCACTTACTTTACAAATTAAAATGTTAAGATATTCTCGCTTAAAAACACTTGCATAATTCGTAAAGTACTTTTAACTGATGCTGGTCTTCTACAGAAATTGTCTGTTTTTTTTTGTTTTCTTTTTTTTAATGTTTGTGCTCTACTTAGAGCCTAACCCGAGAATGCTCAACTGTCACAAAGGATCAGTGTTACTTAAACAGCTAGATTATTCGCATGTTTGAGATGTGCAAAGAAGGGCAAATAAAGAAGACGTTTTTACACGTCGTCTTGAAGTATAACTGTATATTGCAACGAGAAGAAAATATACCTATAAGAGGATATCATTTTTATGGGCAAACCAAATTTCTACATATGAAATAGAGGCATCATTATCAGCTGGCCCATAAATAGAACGTGGTCATTTCATGACACGGGACCTTTTCTTCTTGCTACGCTACTGTAAATAACCGTATTCCCTGCCTGTCTAAACTCTACATGCCCATTTCAAGAAATGCCGCAGTGGATAAGTAACACTGTCACGTCCATTTTGTCAACTATATGCTGATTATCCTTTTCTATCTGCTGTTTGCGAACATAATCAAGGTCAGGAGCAATCGCTCAGAAGACACCTCCTGATGCTCTGCAGCCTAAAAAAATATTTTATTAAACAGGACATTCAGTTCATTGCTATGACCAATAAAACTGAGGCATCTTTGGTTATTCTGTGATGCCCTGGTAATTACAAATGGCAAAAATTACAATCCACACATTTCAAAGTTATTGAATTACATTAATAAAGGTCAACGAGAACGTAAAAAAGTCTTGGAATATTAGAGCAAATGTAAAATTTCGAGATTGCGCGGCAATGATGGAGAAGCACGGTTTTCTTTTGTGTTAGGGCAAATGCCCACTGCCTTCAACTTTCCCGACCTCAGATTTTTTGACAAATTGGTTGTGAGGCGTTTACGACTGATGCACATATCGCAAAAATCATTTCTGCCAAGCTTCCTCTATGACCTGCCCGTGGGACATGACATGCTCCTAGACGCATCGCTCTATCAAACCAAATCTTTCCAGGACAATGCAAATTATGACAAATTCCATCATCCCGCATTATGCGCTTCATGCTAATCTCCCTAATTCGAGAGAATCGGGAGGGCTCGCTGTTCTGCTGAAGGGCATGTTGTCTGATTGAATGATGGTGAAACTGTACCCTCAACCCCCTTTGCATTCCAAACCCAGCTGTGCCACCTCCTCCTTTCGAGTTCAAGGTACCGTTTTTACCTTCCACTACTGGAGTGCAACTAAGGTAAACCTTCGCAGACGAGTCCTTTCCACCTGTACATACTTCTGCTTTCAAACGCCTATGCAAACCTCTCGTATGCATGTTTTTATCTCAGTACTATGGGTGCTGCGCTGTGTAGGAGAATTTGCAATGAGTGATGTACGCTTCGTCTTTGCGATGCCTTCCACTGGCCTGTCAGGCTGTCACATTGGGCATGCAGCTCTCTGAGAAGAAAGCCTTCTCCTGCGTCGCTTTATGAAGCAATCACTTAGCTGATAGGACTCTGGCAATTTTGAGACTCGGGCACTTTGACATTACAAGGTTACATGACGCTGCCTGCTTGAAGCGAGTGGACAACCTGCAGAAGAAGAAAAAAATTCTCCTGGAGAGTAAGACAGAATTGGTGATAGTTCTTCATAGTCTCAGAAGGTGGCACTGTTACTTCATGGAAAAACATCCAAACCCAAAGACAGCAGGTCCTATCTTCATGCTGCAGTAAATACACATTTATCTTTTTAACAAACACCTTAAAGCTTCTTCAGGTATGTTTTTTGTCAGAAATTAATGCTGCTTCCATTGATAAAACCTCAGCAGAGCAGCAAAGGGAGATTAAATAATATGAGAAATGCTTCATATAATTTTATTCTTGTACAAACCGTTTTATTCCTTATCTTATTTACCTGGTGCATTCTTTCAAAAGCCACAAAAAGCATAAATAAAAAGTTATTTCAAGCGATTGTTTCAAACTTTCTCCTAATTACTGCACAAATGCACAATCAAGGCAACTAACAGTTAAGAGTTTCCCACTTCTTTCAAATTTATGATCAATCAATTTGTTCTTGATGTGCGGTTGAACAAATGTCTATGCTCTGATCATGAAGGGGAGTATTATTAGCATGAAATATACAGAATATTCAGCAAGACTACTTCAACTGTGGAACGCTTAATCCTTGCTAGCAACATACTGTATATGTATAATCCAATCCCTGCTTTATATTGTACTGCTTTGCTTCAACTACTAGATTCTAGTACTGTAATAATAAATATGCTTAGTTCTGATTTTGTTATTGCATTATATATTGTTGTAGTCTACTATTTTTTTATTAATGGATTTGAATGCAGGTCCTATGGATTGAGGTGACAGCATTCTATTATTTATATTATTTCAATTTGCAGCTTCCACCAAAGCACAGTGAAGAGATTTTAAAATACAAGTTTTCAAACAAAGCATATTAAAGGATTTTACAACCCTAAAATTTTTTTTCAGTATTTAGTAGCTATTATTGTGGTAACTAAATTAAACATTTATTAAATGTGTCTGTACGACATCCTCAGCGGAGCCGAGCTAGTACTTTTAGACAAAGATCCACACAGTCATTGCATTTTTTAGAACAACAGTTCATCTTTAGAAAAAGCCCAAACTGTACAGTATATAAAATACATCTAGACCATATGCCTGCTTAAATGGGAATGTTTTCATTATTCATTTATAATACAGTTCTACATCTGTAAAAGTGCTAAAATGACAACTCGTTATGAAAAATGGATGACCTAGGTTAAAAATTACAGCACAAACGAATCTTTCTATGAGAAATTAATGACAAATGTGTAACCTTTGAGTAAATGGAACATAAATGTTAACCCTTCAATAAGGCTCCAGACGCAAAACTCGCTCCGAATATAAAATCAAAGCCACCTGAAAGCAAATTTTAAAAATTACAGAGCAAAGAACAAAGAATTATGACTATTACCAAATTAGATATGTTTTATTAGTATGATATTGCTCTTTGTGAGACAAGTCTATATTTCTATTACTGTTTGAATATGAATTTATATTAACCTTTTCTATTTTTTCCATATATCATTTATTTTTCTAATACTGTTTATATAAACAATTGAAAATTAAAATTGCAATGGGAAAAAAACTGAACTTTTTACTTGCCAGAATCATTCTTCAATGTACTCTTAATTATTACAGGGCTCAGACAGTTAATTTATAAAGCAAGGTTTTCAATTTCCTCCATGTTTTTCTGTTAATCTTATCAACACTTAGCCATAGTCAGTCTGTCTTAACCCTTTCAGAAAAGATTTAAAAATATTTTTGCCCAACATTTTGCTTTTCTCCTGCCCTATGTGTTTGCCTACACTGTATTCATTGCCTGCAGTGCTGTCTACCTCCTGCTTCTGTCCATTCTTCGCTTGTCAGTACTGCTCTCTGCTCTCAACAGCAACAAACTTAACATTAAACCCCCAAATCCAGGTTAGTTATCACAGTGGCAGAAAGGTATGTGTGTCCCTCCTCTGGCAAAAAGATCTCACAACAAAAAGGGAAATTTTACACTAACATATTGCTCCAGTGCTTAAATGTATTACATTGAGAGTTTGCTATGTCTTCCATATTCATATATGAATACATTAGCATGTATAGTACAAAGTTTAAAATCCATAACTTTCAGAATTTTAACTTTTAATATTTATATAATATGCATATGTATATAATATGCAATATGTACTGTATGTATGCAATTTATTTTTAGAGATTTATGCTGTATCAATGTTTTCTTTAATTGTTGCTTTGAGAACAATATCTTTCATTTATGTCTTCTGGCAAGCAATTACAACACAAAGGTTTTAAAACTTCACTTTGGAAGAACCGGATTACACCGCTTCACCATCACAGAGCCATCACAACTGACAAAGTAAAGAATAAACATGCTTGCACACATTAGATATCACACAAAAAGAATCAGCTTTAATAGAAATTAAAGGCCACAAATTAATCTGTCATAGCTTGTTCATACATTTTGACTGTTACATTATGCATGTTTAATTTTTTTTCAGATGCACAGTTCAGTCTAATCCGATGGGTGAAAAGAGCCAATTTGAAAAGGACAAGAAGAACTAAAGTCATAATGTGCTGTGTTGAATCCAGAAACCACATATTGAGAGATCCAGATAACACTACACAGTTCTTCTGGGTAATGTCCAAAACTGAACTTCTCCTTTTCACCCAGCCAACAAAGGTGGCATCTCCCAAGTGTCTTCGGCAAAAGGGAAGCAATGGGTTTTTCATTCAGAAAAAGGCATCCCACTTTGAAGGTAGGCAACCTCTTACACCCTGAGGTGTAAGGTGAGTACTCCAGCTTTGGTCAAGGAAGGCACAAGGGGGCAATCCCCTTCCTTCCTGTGGCTTGTTGACATGTAGCAGGGCAGGCAAGCACCAATAATACATGAAGAGCTGTTCAGAGGCAATTAGGATCAGTTGTCAAGGCTGGGCCATTAATGAAGGAACATGTCAGAGTAGCTAGAGAATGCAGCGGCTGAGGGCAAGAAGGCGATTTAGTGTGACAGATCGAGTCCTTCCAATGTCCTCAGCAGTACATGCTAATACCAGCCCTAACAATGTTGTGTGGCAGTGTATAATGCGGCTAACATGGGCTTTGATTCAACAAAATGACTGCTGCCACTGCTGCTCTATTTCGCTCCAAATGTGGAGACGCAGAGCAAATCATTTTTCGTCTGGCCGTGCAGTTCGCCGCCCCATGCAAACGTCCTGATTGCAGCCGGCTTTTACTGTAGTGTCTGTGCTTCCCGTTCACGTAGATTAATATTTCAAGCACCGTCACTAAAACAACACTTAAAATCAGGAGCACAAAAACAAATTCTGGAAGTTCGGGCAACTACTTCTTTAAAAAAAAGATAGATAAATTTTTGTAAAAAATTTAGATATAATTTTTTTAACACTGTATATCTACTACATTTAATAGCAGATATAAGTATAAATGCTGATAATTTTACTTACCCTACAAACATTTTTACTGAAAAGCTGAGTTTAACGTGTGAATTAATTTTAATTAATTTAATTTGTGAATTTAATGCAGCATATAAGGTTTGGTAGGTTTAAGAGCTGGTGAGGCGACAGTCGAAGAGCTTTGGGTTTGAACAGTATGTAATATTAATTCTGTCAGGTTCAAACCTGCAAAAAAACTAATAAAAAATTACAAAAATCACCTCACACCTTATGAATAAAAGCCTCAATATGCTTTAAAGCAGCAGGTCCCACATGATGAGGAGGAATGCAGGTAGGGTCAGGCCAGGTACTAAATACCTCTGAGCATCCCTTACTGGACACCAGCACAAAAGAGCTATCTGTGTGGCATCTTTCATTTTGGTAAAATGAAATTCTGTGACCCTTTACTTTCTTGAAGAAATCTGAACACGCATGGGAGAAAAAAATTACATAACAAATGCTCGGCATTGCTCTTTTTATGGTATTGTAATCCATAAATGGAAAGGACCTTGCACTTCATCCAGCAATACAAAATTATTCCACTGGAACATATTTTAAGTCCTCTGGTTTTAAAGTATGTAGAGATGATTATGTTTAGTTCAAAATGATGCTTCATTTTTCTTCTGCTCAATTACCAAGGGTTTTTTTTCTATTACCAAAAATTATCATGTGTTCTTTTATTACTGCCGATAACATCCCTTCATTGTTTCGGCTCACAAGCTGTGTGGAGACACTACCCACTGTTCTTGCCTCCAGCACTTCATATTATTGGTGTATTATTTCATGCATGCCCCACTCTTTTATCAATTGCTTTTGAAGTAATGTTAATAGACTAGAAAATTGAGACATTTATGAAGTATAGGCAGTGTTTATGAAAAAATCCATAAAATATGACAATCGAGACAAGATGAAAGCGGTATTTTAATAGATTATGGCAAAGAGAGACAGTCAGAAACTGACAACTGATTCCTCAGAGATCAGTAATTTTTATGGGATTAATTTTGTTGTATTAAAAATGAAGTTAAACATCCTAATTAATCTATACACATTGCACCCCCTGAATACAACCTCATAGACCTCCTCAAGCTTTAGATGCCTTGGTTTTCTGGGCTAATTATTTCCCTCTGATAATTGAGGTGGATGCTTCCAGTGGAGGTTTCAGCTAAATAATTCTCTAAAAATTAACTATACACGCAGCTTTCATGGTAGTGATGTATTCTGCTAGAGTATAATATATCATCAATTAAACCGCCGTTTTCCTAATGGCATGATTTTGTTTTATTTTTGTATGAAAACTCCTATTAATCAAAAACAATTCCCCAGAAGCCTTTATCTCTGCCTTAAACCTTGTGAATTCACAAAGGAGGCCTACTTTCCTCAGCTAATGATGCTCCCTACAGGAGATACAATTTTACAGCTAGAAAATCCTGTTTTTCTGCATGAATTTAATCTTTTATTAGAGCATATGTGGGAAATGTATTGGCTAAGCTGTTTAACCTGATCCCTGAACCAGTCAGTGAAAAGGTCAATAACAGTCCATCTCGTTTTTTTTAATATAGTTAACCCAAATAAAAAAAAACAGATTATTCAAATTTCATTGAAGCAACAGACTGCTTTAGATCTGATGCTAATTGCAAATGTCAGATCCACTTTTCTCCAGAGTAAAGTCCACTTTGACAATTTTCAAAATCCAGTGCAAATTCAATAGCAAACTGGCTGAGGATTCCTTGACAATAGAGCTTGTCACTGCCAATTACATGAGTAAACAGGAACCAAGCCTCCCACCACTACCACCTTAAGCAACTTGATCAAGAAATACAATTTACAAAATTGGATCTGCAAGCAGCATTGGAATGTGTATTATGATCCTTGAAAGGAGGAATTGAACAGATTCAACATTACCAATGTGATTTAGCAGAACAGTCAAGATTTCAAACCCAGGCTTTGTGATTATGATGGTGCATGAGTGTGGGAAACATATTCACCAGGGATTTCTTTACAAGAATGGTTAGTGATAAAATCTACAATTCTTTAGCACCTGATGTATCAACCCCTTTTAATGTGGGAACCAAATTCCTTTGGCATGGTGTTTGATGTTTGAATAACATATTAAAATTCCCAAAATAAAAAAAAAATCAAACAATAAGAAAACCTGTATTTCTTCGGTGACAGGATAGTTCCCTTTAACTGTTTATGAAGTCCTTGAAGTCATTATGACTTCAATGCTGGTAATGTCGTAGAAATATTTATAAGAAATATTGTCTTAGATTTCTACACACATTATCTTTAGAAAGTACTCATTTTCCCAGTAACAGTAGATGATCACAGAATAATCTACAGGAATTTTCAACATATGTCCATGCAAACTTTCATTTTCTATATTTTTACAATTTTTCAATTTCATAGAATCTTAAAATATTTAGTTTATGCATAAGATGCAAATTAAAGGCAAAGATGAGCTACTGCATTTTTAAATGGTGGATTAAGATTCAGGATTTCACATTCCAAATTACAAACTGATTATAAAACCAATGACTTTTCACTAAAACAGGTTTTTAAATGCCACAATTGTTGCCATTTTCCATGAACTCAAATGCAGTACCTAGGCTTTAGATATATGTGAGCAGACATTTTGGTAATATTTTTTTAGAAACAATGTAGCCTGTGTTGGATATGAATTTTCTAACAGCAGGTCATCAGGCCCTGTTCACTGTTATGAGTGGAACCTCATAAACCAACTGTCTTTCTTAACAGGAAATATACATTAAAAAAAAAGACAGCAAAAATAAATTCTTGTTAAAGCTTGGGCTGAAAGTACAAAAAAGGTCACTGGTTTAACTAGGAAGGACACAACAAATAAAGGGGTCTGTTGTTATGACTATTACACATTTTTCCTACTTCAATCTATTACTTTTAACACTGTCACTGCAGGATTTTCAGAAATGAAAACTTTTAAACATTATAATTAATAACTCACAGACATATAACATTTCCTAAATATTTTAATACCCATTCAACACAGAATTGAAACAGAATCGAGCAAGGCATCTTTTGAATTTTTGGAATTTTTAAAATATTGAATATTGGCTATTTGAATATTTCAATTTATGATTGAGCAAATACATCAAACAGTTTTGGAATACAGTATACTGATCCAAGCAGTTAACCGATTTTCTTTTGAGACTGTCCTTTATTTCTTTTATTGATACACTGCACTTACACACATATGAAAACGTTTGACAGTATTAACTTGTGACATTAAAGCAACTCAGTCAATCTCTTAAATTCTGAGCAGCACTGTTACTGTATTTAAGCTTTTCATTGGAAATTAAGCACTTAATTAACCCGTATGTTTACCATATTTGCCAAACTCACAATCTTTAGATTCCAAAAACTGTTATAGCACTGGAAGGAAGTGAGTCCTGACATATCCTCATGGCAAACAGCCGTTACATAATTTATCTTTGATTTTTCTTGTTCGCTTTTATTGGGTATGGCTGAAGAAAAACAACTTTTTGAATAGAGGAAATGATTTCTGATATCTCAGATATATATTATCTAACCTTAATACATTTGTTTGAAATTTCCTCAGGTTAGAAAAATCACAGAACGTGAAGAGCCTTTCAATTAGGACGACTGCTTCACACTATTGTCCTACCAAATATCACAGACTTAAACAGAAAGACATACAATCATTTTTCATCGCTAATATTTAAAAACACTGTTGGCTCTTAGCACTCTAAGATTATGACACATTTTAAAAGTATGTATTTTGAAATGAAAATATTTTGGAAAATGCTAACATACACCCACCAGTTGATTTCGCTGGCCTATAATGCATTTGAACCCTTCAGCAACTGAACTGTAAAGGTTAACTAATTCTAAAAAATCACAGCAGATAATATTCTGTCATTGGGCCAAATAACATGACCGATAAATCAACAGTTTTAAAGCAATTACAAAAAGGTTAAACAGACAGTAACAACTAAAAGGTCTGGCATCCTTTCCAACATGTTCTCAAATACTGCTTAAGCTTAAAAATCAAGCTGGATTTCAAAGTTTTAAATACAAAATAAAATTCCAGCTTTCATTGCTGATGAAATCTGAACACTGTGTTACTAAACAGAGCTTCAGCTTCCAGATTACAAGAGGGAGGTTTGTTTTTTAATCTTCTACCACCAGAGAAAAAAAGTACTTATTTAATGATTATTTTTATTATGTTATTTGAGACAAAAACTCAAAGAGATTTAATATTCCGATTTCATTCACACACAGCACAAGGGTCAATAATCGTTTTCTTATGTTTTTCTTATAATAAATACAATTTCTTCAAAATCTAAAATGAGCTTTTGCAGATGAAAACCTTGAAGTGGCATTACAGCTGCTGCACATTAAAACTAAAAAGCACAATCTCATTAAGAACATGTCAGGGGAATTGACACATTTGCAGCATCGCAGCAGGAGGCTAATTGTTTCATATGTAAAACTGCACTTACATTAAGAAGTTGTTAACATAAATAAAATTTAAATTTAACTCATGGACTGCTGAAACATTATGTAATCAAACACAATAAGAACTATGAATTCATAGTTATTCATTAAAAAAAACATCCCTCCATTAGACATAAAGTGATACACACAATGATTTGCAAGAAAATGTTTTTTCAACATAAAAAATGTAGAAAGAGTGGATGCCATGCAGCCCATATTGCTTACATTTCCAGCAATTAAACAAATAGTGCTTTATGCAGTAATAAATAGTATCTAACAAAAAAAACACTTTCTCTTAAATTAACACACATTGGTGCTAAAACAGTCTTTTTTGCCCTTGAAGCATTTCTAAGATGACCTTTCTAGAAATAAGAAAAAGTTATCTAACAAACCGACATTGTCCCAAGAGCTCAAAAACAAATCCTAAGGATTCTCAAAAACAAGTCAAATAAAGTAACTGTAATTAAAAACAGTTCTCAATACATATGTGGATTTTTATAAACTTCATAACCAGGGCTAACCATATAGGATGCTTGGATGCTTGAGTAATCCATTATTTAAAAAAAATTCATTTCACCCACAAATCTCCAATTAAGAAACGTTTCACTTTTATATTCATAAAGTTTGCATGGCTTTAATAAGCTGACATTTTAAGCAGTGCAACATATGAATGATAATAACCTTATACCTCAGAGTAGGTAGATTATAAAATTGCAGTTGCAATCTAATGAGCATTTTAGAGTTCTTAAACTTTGCATCAGAACCAAGGGAAAAAGATAAGGATGACACCTGAACTGATGACGGTACCTTGTCTAGCTTAATAATCCTCTCTAGTAAATATCTCTAAAACCGCATATGAAGATATATTTTTACTTTTCTGAGATGTGTTATGTAACTTTGTTTTCATTAGAAATAGAGATTAAAAAGAAATCTTTCATACAGAAAATGTCTGGGGGTTTTACCCACAAAACTACTGATGAGTGTATAAAAGTAAATGCAGAAACCACTTTCTGAAAACATACCATAACCACAGGTAGTAAAATGCGAAAGCAAAGTACAATGCAAAAGACATGACACCATCTTTTAGTATAGCATCTTCGATTGGGCTATATACACCCTCCATTCCTCACCATACACGCTTGAGGCCACACCCTTGTGAGGTTAATACAGAGAATAATGTAAAACTGATCTGTAAAAACAAATCAGTACTCATAGTATCCTATGTTGGAATACATTCATATATCACAACCAAATCAGGGAAAACTCTTTCTGTTGGAGAGAAAATGTTGGTAACCCTCAAGATGGACATTAATATCCTCCTGACTGGGAATTTGATCACAATGGTAGTTTTGAAAACACTGCAGTGTCTAATAAATATATTTAATTATATTATAGAGTCACACACTCACTCACACACACACACACACACACACACACACACACAAGGAAGCAGTGTTGTCAAGGGAGACAACAATTTTCCTCATACAGCTTAAGAAAAAACATCAGGTCTGGCAGCAGTTATAACTGAAAGGATATAACTCAACGTTAGATCTTGTGAACATAGCTATCAATTGCTTCCTTATTGTGTGTGTCACTGAGCACCTGTAAGAATGAATACCTGAATTGGTTTAAACTTTTCAAACAACTGAGACAGTAAGAAAAACAGGAGTGACAGAACCACTGAAATCAGCAACAAAAAGGCAAATTGTGCATTAAAATATATAGTTAAGAGTGCAGAATGTAAATCAAGGGATGTAATGTTAAATCATACAAGGCACTAGTAGACCTCATTTAGAATATTGTATTGAATTTTCATTGCCAGGTAATGAAAAATATATTGCTGCTCTGTAACCAGTCCAGGGCAAGAGGAACTAGATACATTCCTGGGCTTCAAGGAATATCCTACTTTGACACACTAAACAAACAGAATCTTTTTAGTATTTAACAAAGCGGACTACAAGGGCACCAAATTCAATTATTCAAAATCTTCAAAGGCAACCAAAGCACTGAATCCCAGAATCAGAAATAAGAGGAAGTGGATTTAAAACCCAGAACAAAATGTATGTTTTTACACATGGGTGTGGGAGTCTAGAACAAGCTACTCAGCCACGTTATTGAAGCTCATACCCTGGCTTGTTACAAGAAGCAGCTAGATGAGGTCCTCAAATCCATTAGATACCAGCAACCAAACAAGACAAATGGCCTCTTATTTGCAATCTTTACTATGTTTTTAGTGCTATGTCCAGCAATTCACTACAGCCCTTTCATCTTCCTGAAAGTGGACCTGCTGACTCCTGTAGTATAATTTCAAGTACAACACTCATTATATATTTTAGTGATATACTGTATATTACTCTACATGAGAACCTGTCTTAGGCACATCTTAAAGATAGAAACATAGAAAACCATCCTCTTACCTTCACTGCCTGAGAGTAGGGTCCTATATTAGCTGGGGCCCAGTGTGAAATGCTTTGGATATGCATGACCTGCTTACATTGAAACATTGTATCTTCTGCAGGTACTTCACAATTATGAAGGAGACAGTCAATCTGGATTAACTCTTCTTCAGGTAAAGGGACTTCCACACAGACTCTTCAGTACCGATCATGGGAACAAAATACAACTGTTACTTCAATCTCTAAGAATGTAGACATGTTTTTCCCAATAAAACAAACTCCATCAATTAAGCTTTGTATTTAGAGTTCATTGTACCTTATATTTTGAATATTATTATTCTTATGTGTATTCAGGATTGAAAATACAAGGCACACAAAGGTATGTGGGTAGTTGGAAAGTTCTGTGCACTCATGATGATGAAGTAGGTTCCCAGGGTAACCTCATGACATAGCACGATAATGGGTTAATCAACAAGCTTCACCTATTTAAATGTATTAAATAAAGTTAAATTTCAACTTTTGACTCAAATTAAACGTTCAACTTTAATTATAACTCAGTTGTTTTCACAGATACAAATGATAACACAGTTCCTCTGAGAATTATATCTCATTAGCTATGGAGCCAAGCACCGACTCCCCAAAACTAAAGAGAAGAAAACCAGGAAATAGATTCTTTCCTCTCAGGCCACATTTGCAGACACCTCACCTTCCTGTGATGATTCACAAGGTAAACTACTAAACCCTGTGACACAGAGTTCTACCACAGAGATTTTGCCTCAGGGACTCTCTGAAAAACAGTCTCTTTACTGATGTCAAAGCTGTCTACACCACTCTGGGGACCATACAGTACTTGCTTTCGGAAGGTGGAGAAAAGTAAGCAGTACAGTACACTCAGTACTTCACAGTACAAAATCAGAGTCGCAACATCATCAGAGTTGGAGCTCATTGAAATCATGAGGTCTCATAGAATGTACAATGGTTCTGTACAGCAGGTCAAGCCTTGCATCTTAAACTTTAATATTCTTCACTATAATGACAAACAGCACGTCCTTGAGATGGACAGAGCATGACATGCACCACCTTGGTATGACAGGGACTCAGTGCTGCTCTTCCTTGGTTATTATTTCATTCTCACAGTACAGTGCAAAAATCTATTCACAAGCTTGGAAGGCAGAACTTCAATCACGTTGGCCCATTTATACTAAATGCTGTAGACTTTTCCTTGCACTGGCTCGTTTCAAAGAGTTCAAATAACAGTTCTAATTTAGCTTGAAACTGCTTTAAGTATAGGCTGCTATTGCTATTACACTCAGATGTGAACATTTGCGTGAAGGCCAATGATCAGACACTTAAGCTTCTTGATGGCACAATTTACTAACATACTTCCAATAATGTACAGTGCCTCTTTTGTGTTCTGTATCAGGTTCCCAAACAGCACAATACACTGTACACATGTACAGTGATGTCTTTAGATACCAAGAAGGCATTTAATGACCCATTTAAGAGAATTACCTATGGGCAGTTTTACAATACTTTGGTTTTGGCTATTCATTATCAATATAACTGAGTCAAAGAAATCGCCAGAGTCTGTTCTGGTGGGGTGTTCATGAGAGTTAACAACTATCACTATTATTGTATTTTCTGAGAACCAGTGACACATGTTACTAAAGGGGAACTGCACCGCTATTTTCATATTTTGGGATTAGAACGAATTAGCATTAGGGCTGGGCGATATGGCCAAAAACATTATCACGATAAAAAATTTCATATCAGTCGATATCGATAATTATCACGATAAATCTCAAATCATTATTTCTTTCAAGTTTAAAGGCAGATTTTTTCTCCTGAGTGAAAGTTGAAGAAACAGTTAATTGGAAAATTAAACAACTCTTTATTTTAAGAACACAACAAACACTTGCCAAACAGCAGAAACATTAAACAAATGAATAGAGAGTATTCAAGTCTTTTTTATGTCAAAATATGCATGAGTAAAATTTACAAAATAAATATCTTAATAGAAAAATTAAATACTGCAGTGTGATAAAACACACATAGAAGATGGTTCAGACAGACTGCGAAGTTTAAAGTGCTCTGTTTTATGTCTGATCGTAAAAAGCCAAAATATCTCCAAATTTCCAAAGTTGAATGACCTTTTCTGTTGACAATGTCATCGTCCTTCGAGCTGGTCGTTGGCAGCACTACATTTGCTTCAGTGTCGCTCATTTCTCCACTCTAACTACAATCCTGTCAGCCACCACCGTGTGGGTAAACAGCCCCACGTTAGCTGCCCGGTCTGCAACACGCACGCACACTCGCACAGTATTTTGTGCGCATGCGCATACCATGCGCAAAGCATAAACAGGTATATCGAACATTTATCGAACTTTTGTTAAATTTACATCTAGGAAAATTTTATCGCGATAATTATCATTATCGAATTATCGCCCAGCCCTAACTAGCATTGATAAGTGCATTTCAAACCACAATAAAAATAAATTGTACACAGTAATGTGTAAAACCTCCAATATACATCTCAAAACAGAAAACATTTCCAGCCATGCGCAGTGCCATATTCTGCTAAAAAGACATTTATACAAGTGATGGCATTTTATGTACCCTACACTTTGCTCAACCCTTTCTTTCTATGTGGTGCCATGGGATAATGCTTTACTTCCTTTAAAGAGCAAACCAACTAAACATGTTTTAAATATTTGCATAGAATATATGCAATATCAAACCAGCAGCTGTACATGAAGATCACATTCTGTCACAGATGCACTCAATATATATCAGAGATCTAAGTAAACATGGTTTGGGAGTGTCCTGTTTGTTTAATTAATGTGATTTCGGATGTGACTGTGTTGCTGACCCTTTGACGATTGCTCATTTTAAATAATAATTTAAAATATTTTCTATTTCTGTGAGCTCCTATTATTTGAAGGTATTTTTTAGGCATCCAAGTAGTGAATTTGGGCGTTTATATTACCTATATATATATAAAGTACATCTCAATTTAAACAAATGACTTATTTTAAACTAGTTACTCCTGTCCCCTAATTAAGAGCATGTAATTTTGACAACTCATTAAAATCTTAAACAACTTTGAGTTTCAGACAACATGCAAGTACACACATATTTAATGATACTATTTATCTGTAGAACTCAACGTTCTACGAATAATTAAAACTGCAAAACACACTGGAGGCTTAAAAAGGTTAAAAATAAGTTGGAAAAATGAAGTGCACGACAGCTTCAGGAACTGTTCAAAAACTACTTGGCCAATTAACTTCAAACTTAATTAGTAGGATTCTAGTACCAAAAGGATGGATATGTGAGAAAATGAGGTGCCTTCATATTCCAAAATGGCCACCTCTCGATCATTTTTATTCTTTGTAGTCATATACTGCTCATAACACTATTGGGGAATTTAGCTTTTAACATGTTATCACTGTAGAGATCATACCATTAACATCTGATATTTAGTCATTCCCGAGCAAAACAAGATGGCGGCAAGGCTGCCATTTTGGTAAATGCTAAATAATTTAAACAAGATGCATTTTATCAGTAGCTAAAGCTGCACCTCACAAAATGCTGTGATAATTGTCGTGCTCAAACCAGGTCCACAGTTGGCTGAAACAAGGCTTCTGCTCCTGTTCAAGAATTATCCAAACTCAATTGTTAGCATTTTAATGGCAATGCAATTCAAACCTGGAAAAATAAGGTTTCTGAATAATTTCGAGTGGCCACCTGAGCACTATATGCATCCCCCCTTGCAAACAGTTCTTGTTCAAAGGTTGTCTAACCAATTAATTTCAAACATGATAGGTGTGATTTTATGTGACAATCATTTTAAATATGCAATATGATGTTTATGTGTGAATCAAGACAGCTGCCTGACCACCAGGCTGACTTCTGTCTTCTTCTGTACCACTTCTGTACCACTGCACTGGTTGAACTGAAATTTGAGAGGTTTCATCAACATTCAAACTTAAGACATGCACCGCATATATTGTGACAATACATTTTATACCCACACCTGTCTGGACCCTGTGACACAACCTGGCCATAAGGTGTTGGCCAATTAACCTCAAACATCTTTTTTGAATAGTAAGCCACTGTTTACCATTTTTTAGTTTGTGTTTGTTGATTTGCTTGGAGTTTGAAAATAAGGATAAAAAAGAACAGATTGGGTATACCCTGTATTTGTTGTTATAATAATAACAGTAATTGCTTACACTTATATAGCGCTTTTCTGGACACTCCACTCAAAGCGCTTTACAGGTAATGGGGACTCCCCTCCACCACCACCACCATGTGCAGCATCCACCTGGATGATGTGATGGCAGCCATAGTGCGCCAGAATGCTTACCACACATCAGCTATCAGTGGGGAGGATAGCAGAGTAATGAAGCCAATTCATAGATGGGGATTATTAGGAGGCTATGATTGGTAAGGGCCAATGGGAAATTTGGTCAGGATTCTCTTTTTGTGAAACGCCCTGGGATTTTTAATGACCAGAGAGTCAGGACCTCGGTTTTACATCTCATCCGAAGGACGGCGCCTGTTTACAGTATAGTGTCCCCGTCCCAGAAGGTCTCCCATCCAGGTACTGACTAGGCTCAAACCTGCTTTGCTTCAGTGGGTTGCCATTTGTGAGTTGCAGAGTGAAATGGCTGCTGTTATGGACACATGATTGAATTAATTCATGGTATTAACTGAATGAAAAAAGAAAATGTGGATGGGCAAACTACTAGCAGCTAATTCAACAAGATGAGCTTAATAAAATGATCTATCTCATTGATTACTTATACTTAAGTCCTTATATACAGCAATTGGAAGAATGTCTTTCTCAAGACATACATGTTTCTCTACACAGGATTTTTCCCAAATGTATTTACTTGGTGGTGTTTCTGACAATGTTTTCTGAGATTGTAAATTAGACCCTGTGCCGTTTTTTCCAGATCAGTTAACATTGTGCATAAAACAACATACCTGGCAGGAGGATTTACATCAAAATAGGACTGGTACACAGTGTTAACTGCACTGAAGTAAACAATGCTCTTCACATACAAGTGAACCAAAACAATATTCTTTAGATGAAATCCTCTCTCTTCCAGTTTACCTGCAACAACAACAAACAACAACTGTTTTACTAATGGAATAATCATTAAATATACCTCTATCCAAGCCAGTTCTCATACATACATAGTGCTAATAAATAACATGTTTATGTCTAACATCACATGTCACATTAACATCACATGTTTTTGTTTATCAGAAACTAAGGATGATGAATTTTAGTGACTTGTTAACAGGTATTTATCCAAAAAATGTATCCAAATAAAATTCTGTAGTAGCTTTACCCTATAGATACAAAAATAGTAAGATATATTAGTAGATACAATAGACCATTTCTATACCTCAATACCACAAGCTACCAAAATGTGGCACTTTATAAAATATTGATATGTTTAACATTGTCTCTGTACAGTCTGTACAAAATCACAAAAATGAGATGATAAACATTAAATATGCTTTTCATCTTTCGCCCTGTTTTTTTTAAAAAGAGTCTCTGCTAAAACATGCACTTTTTAAGCTCTGCAGGCAAAAAAGAATCTTGCACTGTGTGTTTTGAAGAAGCAGTTTCACTTCTCTTAGACTTAATTTGAAGTGTCTGTCCTCATTTTACAATCGCAATACTGCATTTCTGATCGACAGGGTCCCTGACATGTTTGCTATTGCCTCAAACTTTAAAAGAGCATTCCTAAACAAAGCACTCCTTTTCTTCTACTGGATCTCTAAAATGTGTTTTGCCAACACAACAAGAAGACATAAAAGCTACTTGTGAACAAAGGGGCTTCCCTTATTCAGAATTGGCTCTGATAAGTGCTGAACCTTTAAAAAAGGCTACAAGTAACCTTTTGAAGTAACAGCTTTTTTCAATTCCACTGTTGTAAAAGTCATCTAAAGCTGTCTTTTCTGGAACTCGTAAAAGTTGCAATCCTTATTTGATCAGAGTCAAAGTGGATTATACAAGTTTTTGCAGCGAGATGGTGTTAATGATGAAGTGCAACAGTTTGGAAGATGATTTTTATTATTCATGAGAAAGAAGACATATCTAAAATGCATTTGAAGATGGAGTCACCACTTTGCTACCTCCTACTCTCTTTCCAGCCTACCTTGTAGCACCAAGAAAGCATTCCTAGTTTGATCCTCCACACTTGCATCCTCATGGCCAACTGAAACACCAGAAATGCCACAAATCCACTGATAGCCAAGCTTAGTTCTTCCTGAACAAGAACAAAGGTCTCCTTTCAAAATAGAGAAACACAGTTGTTAATATTAATGTGAAAGTCACAGTATCTTTATTCTCAATTAAGGCTATCTCAACTTTTGAAGCTAATTTTTCTTAAATTGAAATTGCTAACAGAAAAAAACAGTATTTTAATTCAAAATGTCCTGTAAATACATATACATAATAATTAGGTTTCTAATCAGTGAAAACCTATAGTGATTTTAAATTAAAAACATGTTTTCCAACTTTTGAAATTGCTTAGCGTTAAAGATCGGACAGCTAAGCAACCTTACACTAAGCAGTTTTATTGGAATAGATTAAATCGGTGACAAACATAGGTGTTCCGCGTCAACAAAGATGGCAGCCAGACTAATCCATTAGAAAACTCATTCAAAAACTTACAAACCACTGCACCTGAAAAGGTGCTATGTTAATTTTTACAATTGCAATTGGTCATAAACCATTATCTAAATGTAGTGCATCATGTTCACTGTTGCTGCTTAAAAACGGTTTAATCAGTTAACTCTGAATGTTAAGTATAATTATAGCACCATGGCAATGAATATGTGAAAACGGGGTTCTCAAGTAAACCATGGCGGCTGCCTAACTTCCATTGTCTAGCCGAGACTTATAACTATTGTGCTGCATCATGCCTGTAGCCATTTAACTCAACACATGATAAGTATCATTCTACTAATATTACAGATAACACATAGTCTAACAGGTTTCATGCACGAAGCACAATAACTGCTATCCTGATTGATTTGAAATTCGGGACATTTCAACACACAAGGACCTGTTAAAGGTTTGCATCTCCAAAGCAGCTGTGACACTTTTCAAACACACAGCAGGTGACTGCTTGCTAGGCACTACCTGCTCTTATTCAAAAATAATAATAATAATTCCTCGGCCAAGGAACTCCAAATTTGCTTCTAGTTTCCCATTTGCTTACTCGTAGTTCACTCACAATGTGGGTCAGGATTTGCTAAGAAGCCTTAAAAATGGTTCTACTTTTCTAATTCCCGTATATATTTGTTATTTCTCAATGCAAATTTGTGTCAGTTTTCTACAGATATAATTATGTCTTGTAGGTCATGTAATTTGCTTTAGATTTTGCTTTCAATACATAGACCTTTTTTTCACAAAAACTCACTTATTACCACTGAAAAAATGTTTTTTTTATCTCTACACAATGACTCAGAGCAGTTATCTGTACAGTGCAACACACATATAAAACCTCAATAAAAAATAACAATTTAATCACCCAAAGACACATTAATAACATGATAGTGTGTAGCTTTTTCAACATCCCAAAATTCGAATTAAATATGTATGGCTTATAAAGGAGATGGAAAATAGTTATACTACAGCTGCCTCATTTCCTTCTGTATGACCACTGTGGGCACTCAGCTCTCTAATTGTGGGTGCAAAGCATTAGAAATCACCGGTCTAGGGTAACCATTAAATACAGTAAAGGGGCAAACGCATAACGCATGACTAACAAACTTAACCAAAGACTGAGGTCAAATGAAATTACATACAATTTTCATGGCAAGTCCCGTAAGTGATTTCAATTACAATTTCAAATTTTATTTTCAGATTCTGGCATTGGTAAGGAAAACTGTATACGTCTTAGTGAGTTTAATTCCTTTTGACACCAAGCCTGACTTAAACTCTGCCCTCTAAGTAAATATGATGATACATGACTTCTTAAGAAAAAGTCTTACCATAGTCCAATAGACCTCTACTGTATGTATCTGTTGAAATCCTTTCTAGGGGCTCCAGAACTTCATCTTCCACACTGTCTGTGATGTTGTCAATATTGCTTAGACATGGACAACCACCAAAAGGAACTGAAGCAGGCAATGGACTCTGAATAAATTGGAACACAATAAGGAAAAAATAGTTCAATGGATTTACCAAGCCGCAGAGCTTGGCTTGAAGTACACCAGAGCATTTGAAGCATAATTTAACTGCATCGTAAGACTATGACATTCCCCTAAAAAATTGCCAGTCTATTTATATTAATAGCTTTCAAAATGCAATATTTCTACCATATTGATGTCACCACCCTTCTATATCAATGCAAAATACTGCAAAGTGCCTAAATGTAGATCATCATACCAACAGACACTATATATTCATCAGTTATAAATAAGTCTGGGCCATAGTTGTCTGACACGGTGAATCTGATTACCTCAGCGGCAATTTCAGACTCCAACACTTTCCGTACATGTTCTGAAATGATAGTCTTGAACTACACATTTTTGCTCATTTGCCTTTTTTCTCCGTGCATTCACATTCTAAACAAAATCTTGCCAGTGCTGATTTTTTTTTCTCTTGTGCTGTCAACTGCAGTTGCCCATGTGATAATCACATTAATTATACCACGAACCTCATTGCAACATACAAAATAGCTTGACTACCATTAAGGGAGGGCAAATTATACTACTTTTTTTTCCATTTCCTCAAGTTATATTGTCAGGTCAGATCTATCAGATTGAAAGAAAGCTGTTTGGACTGTTTTTAAGGGGAGGTTCCCCCTTGTGCCTCGTGCCCTAGTTGAGGGAATCACCATTCGCTACAGACTCACTGCTGGAGGGAGCAGAGCTGCCAGTTAAACTCTCCAACAGCCCCTTCCTGCCAGTGGCTGCTACCGCTTCTCAGTCACCTCAGAGGCTCGCTGTATAGTAACAAAGCTATGTTTCTGCTTCTTTAATTTTATAGCTCTGTTGTTTATTAAATATACTTTTAGGACTATGTTTGTACTAAGTTCCAAGTGTCCATACAGTCTAATTTTTTTCCCCAATTGCTGTGGGAAATCTGAATGTTCTTATTTAGGATCTTTCTTCTATATTTTGGGAAGACACCTCTGTTTGACCTAGTACAGGTCACAGTACTAGCCATAGTGTTTTATAAAGGTCACACATACAATATGCCCCTCCTAGGACAAGAGACACATTATTAATGACTGCTTCTAAGATACAGTATTGAGCAAAAAGAGAGATGATGCCCTTCTTTCAGCATGAGATGATTCGGAAAAAGTAGCTGAGTTGAGTTTTCCCAAATTAGAGCAACAAGAATGCTGCTTCAGCAGATTACAACCCCACAATACAACTGAGGACTTACTATATGAACATACAGTACCCAATAATAACAATAATTATAAAGCATTCAAAAAGCTTGTAAAAACAATAAAACCAACAATACATCAATTAGGGTTTAATTATTCGTTTTAATATGAGATGGCCATTGAGAGGATAAGGGTGAAATACAAGGCTTAAGCCTTTCTTGTGGTTTACATTATATCTCTGTGAACACGCCCCTGATGATATTCCTTGTTTAGCATAACATAAAAATAACAACTACCCAGCTGTACGATCAGCTAAAGCAACAGAGAACACATATACCAAATTTTAAATTCCTTCATAATTTTGACCAATTGGAGCAGCCCTTCAAGTTGAATTTGTTCCATCTGAAGGGCCAGAATAACCTTTTCCACTAATTCCTCTAGTGACAGTGTCATTCAGGGTGTGGTGACATGGTTATCCAAGGCAATCCTGACTACCTGAATCCAAAGTGCCTTAATTTGACAAGACATGTTTATTAAATCAGGCTTAGTCCGAGGCACAAGTGAATATTGCAGATGTCAAAGTAGAACAACCGAGGACATAAAAAACCCCTGCAGATCTGCTTCATTATGTGTTCCTTTTTCACTGAACAAGTAGAAAATTCTCAACCATTATCTGGCACATAAACACAAAGGTTTTCTAACGTTTTCACCAATTTTAAAACTAGCAATTTACTTTTATGAACACTTTCAAATGTATTCAAGGCAGCTCATTTTCATTTATCTTTATTAACTGTAAACCCCACAATAAACTTCTGCTCTTTGCTATGTCATTAAAATATCTTTCAAGCTTTTTTGACATTCATAAAAGAATAGAAATAATTACAAGATAATATAATGAGAAACACTGAAAAACAGCCTATTTCTTTAGCAATCCATGATAAATCTAACATTCGACTTTCAGCTAGATTTCTAGTTCAATAAATTAAATTACTAATTTTCGAAGTTACAAGAAGATACCATAGATGATGGTCAATCAGTATCTTTTTGTTATCACACAGTCAAACATTATACCAGGAACACAACAATTCTCCATAATTTACTTTCCAGAAAGGACAAAATGATACTTACATTCACTTTATCTTCTAGATGCATTTTTGAAAACCGTAGATAGCCAACTGGTGCAAAAGCATCTGCTGAATGGACAACAGCTTCCATTGAATCTCTAGAGTAAAGAATGAATTACATTAATTTGGGAAGAGGCAAACCTTTTCTCTACTTTTACCGTGTTGGCGCTAAATTTATAAAATCCTGCAGGTTTCCCATAGAAAAATATTTAGGGCAAGTGTAACCTACTGCAGTACTATATTTATATCTTGGGTTTATAAAGAAGCAGCATTAATGAGTGTGTTTCAAACCACAATGAAAGTAAATTGTACACAGTAATGTGTTAAACCTTCAATTCACATCACAAAATACACAAAATCTCCCGGTATGCGCATTGCCATGTTGTGTGATTCAGAATGAGGCAACCAAACTTCCAGTGACATAATGTGGCCTTCTTACATTGTAAACAAGCAGGCTTGTGAATACAGCTCTTTTAATCCAATAGAAATATTAATCTCGACTTCGAGACAGTTTTGCCGACAAACACTACGTAATTGTTAATATGTAGATCACGCTGTAACATTTCTGCAGTGAAATGTTTGCTGCACAACCTGTACTTATTCACTCGTACATCGCACTACATCAGTCCCTATAGTGACCAGTGAGCAGAAAGGGCCGCATCACACTCTCAGTCTTGTCCGTAGCAAAACCAGGGATTTGTGATGAAACAAATAATTAGTCATTTCACAAAGTTTACGATTTTGTTTACGATCAGAATTTGTAAATTTTTAAATTTTTGCAATGCCATCAATCAGTTTATTTTTTTACCAAGATTTAAGAACCGGTCTGAGAAATTGGGACTGCATGTTTTGTTTAACATTCGTCCACCACCCCACGCCTGTCTATCTAGCTAACTAGTAGATTACAGTACTAGCTTGTGAACTCTTATTACCGTAACTAGACAATATTATCCTGAACAAGGAATTATTTGACCACAACATCTAATTTGATTTTACAGAATCCATCAAAGATGTAGGCTACCCATGATGTAGCCTGAAGAAGAGCTTTGTGCTTAAAAAACACATTGCCATTTGCTATTTTCTGAGTGCATCAAGCCATGATTGTGGGGTTTTTTCTATTGAGGCACTGTTCATTATTTTGCACTTAATAAGGCAATAATACTATTTTCACTTTGAAATTAGTATTATTTTCTTTTTAATACTTTTTTATTATTCTTTAGAGATGATGTCTCTCACACAAATTTCACAAGCCTCAAAGGGACACATTGGATAATTAACAGAATGGTAAGACTTTACAGCTATTTCAAAACTTTACAGTGATGACTTCAGTTTTGTATATCAACTTAGTCTTGATACAAATACTTGATATTTTCAGACCTAGGCGTGAAACCGTGAGATTCAGTCTCATTGTGAGACTCACACCAAATGTTATGTGATTGCATACCATCACAGCTGCAGGCTGGCAAATGATGTTGTGGTGTATAACAATAAAACAGTATTTCAATACGGATTCTTGTGTATATTTTGTAGTCATTCACAGATTTGTTTGGCCAGAAGGCATAGATTCTTGGCAAGGTGGCCCATCTAGCATGTATACAACTATGAAAAACCATGGATTGGTAACACAAATAACTTACAGGCTTAGTTAAAAATATTTTCTTACTACAATATATAATACTAAATAGGTTATAGTGGAGAATAAGAGGTTTACTTACATGACAATTTTTTTCTTAAACAAAGGGCAGTCCAAGGTAAATGTTTCATACTCTCCACCCTCACCACAAACATGAACACCATACTTCTTGGAAAGCTAATTCAAAAACAACGGAAAGGAATGGATACTGTTGAATCACAATGTTAGCCTTCAGCAAGATGATGAACAGCAGGGACAGCTGAGAACTTGGAATTTTCAACTGAACTTTAAAGGTAAAAAACCCATGATACAGCAGGATACTATGGTGCACATTTTGGGTAGTTTATTACTAGGCATAATTAAATGCGTTATCAACCTAAAAAATAAAAAAAATACTAAAGCTCTTACACTAAGGCATTATATTCAACCTAGGATGGTTTATACCAAGTATTTATCACATCAAGTGTGTTTTAAAAAAGAAAGTGATTATAAAACAAAGTTCATACTTCTAAGCTACACACGCCTCTGTCAAAGACGTTTTCAAAAAAAGTGTTACAGATCATACAGTTTATTTGGCTTGTTTGTTAAACAATGATTTTGAATGTAAAGTATCTAAATTTGTAGTAGAGGTTAATGTTTAATTTACACTGAAGTATAGTGTTGTTTTGTGCTGTTTAGGCATTTTGTAAAAGACATAGAATATACATTATATGATTTACATTTCCCCTTTAATAAGGCTTCATAAACAAGTAAAGTTTCCAGAAAGAGGCAAATGTTTGTCTCCATTAAGGGTGGACAGGAAGCGAACAATACCAAAATGTATCACCAACCTGTTTAAGATGTGGTTCCATTTCACCCAGTGTTTTTCCCAAATGTTTATCAGGATCAAGACCTGACAAAAACAGAGGAAAATGTCTGAGACTGAACCACTGATTGGAGAAAATCTGAAATCAGATTTTTAGAATTTCTGTCACCAAACACCCTCCTTCCCATAGATATTTTAGGTCCTATCTATTTATTTGACTTTATAAATTGTATACACAAATCTCTTTTTATAAGGTTAACAGTTTTCAGTTGTGCTGAAAAGTGAACCCTGATTTGTTTCTTTGTGAATATAAACTGGAAAGACCTTGTTTATTTATCTTTGCCCTTAAACCGTAGAGGGAAATGACTCAGAGCCTGCAGATGTTTATGGCAGCTAGCTGCTGGAATGAAATTTCAGCTCTGAATCCTGCAGCCTAGCTCTGACTAAGGTCTCAACAGAATGCCTCCAGTCTTGCCAAATCTCCAGAAAATTCCCGAACGACCTTTGGTAGAAAAGACAGCTTTGCTTACCTTAGAACTCTGTCATAGAATAATTGTAGATAAACTAAATCTTTGCAGAGTTGCTTAGTGCGTTAACAGGCACGAAATACATTCTTAAATGTAGATCCGTATAATCAAATGTATTTTTTAATCTTATACCGTTCCTGAAATCTTTCTTAATATCTATTTATTTCACTTTATAATGAATGAGACCTATTAGACCCACTAGGAACTACCCAGCACTATATAGAAGTATTAATTCTATTCTATAATATAGAACTGTTTGGAATCAACTTTGAATTCAAGTGTCCTGAGCAAGTGAAAAGCAGCTGCAGTTTATAAACACTGAACTTAAAAAAAAGCCACATAGCCAATGTGAACAAAATGCATTAAACAGTGACACATCTTTGGCAGAAGAAAAAAAACTTTACACAGAAAAACACTGCACAGATAAAAAAAACTGGTTAAAAATTTGCTGGTTCAATACAATTATATAAAGCTTCCCAGGACAATGTTGAAAGTTTGTTGCAGTAACAATACTGACTTTATAAGACAATATCTATCTTTTGTTCCAACAGAGCCTTTTTTTAAGGGATTTGCAGCAAGATTAATAATTTACCACTTGATAATTAGTTTTGGGTGGGAAACTCAAATACAGTATATATATATTAAAGTGGCCATTTTTCATTTTCTTTCTTCACAAAGGAACATTTTCAGCACTATTCTTTCAAGACACTGTCAATGGAGCTTAAGTCAGAAAACTATAATGCTTCTCTGTGTAGCCCTGTGCTTACTCATGCATTACAGTTTTGCATCAACTCAACAGCATGACTGGGCGAGCTGGTGTACTGATCAAAGACTGACAAAGCCAAAACCTGCAGCAAAATTACATCAATTGCTATTTTGGTTTCGCACATCCAAGTGCAACGTGCCTTTTCAGAATCGGTAATGTGCTATACAAGTTGTTTGTAAGACTCTCTTTTTTTCAAAATGAAATGTACATTGTACAGTGGTGAAAAGACCTGTTTTACTTTTCTTTGTTGGTGTCTCATAGGTTATCCTCTGGGAAATGTGCGTTTTTCTGTGTTTCAAATATACAACAGAAGTAATTCAAGGCTCTGTTCAGTTCAGTTTACAATGTTGTAGCTGCAGCAGTTTGTGCAGTTGAGCACAAGCTGGATGAAGCCCAACCCTCAGCCCAGGGGAGAAGCTTAATTAGTGTGAGAATATCTAATCTTGACATCTCTTCATCTTAACCCAATACACAGGTAATAAGGAGAAGGCATTAAAATTCAATTCAATGTAATGTCCTTTTTAATTAATCATGCCTTTAATGAATTTTAATGATTGGTTCAAATTGCTATAAGGACATTGATGCTTAATATGCTTGCAAATGTAATTTGTTTAAATAAATTATAAGGTTTTATACATACTTGAGCCAGTATGATAAATTTGGCTACATACAGTATGTGTATATATGTAGATACATACAGTATGTGGTGGCAGAAGCTGTAGTTTACCAATTAGTAACAGAAGTACTAATGCACAGAAAATGTAGCTTTTTTTAAGACAAGAACAACACTTTTGCAGTACTAGATGGCATTTTAAAAGAAATAATGTAAGTATTTTGTGATTAAATACACACTACAGTTTTCATCCTTTTCTTTATCCTTAACTCAAAACTTGGAGCAAACATACAGTTAAATAGCCCTATAAAATTGTTAGTTAGTATTGACATACAGTAGATCGTTTGGCATAAATGTATTTTCCATGGAGAACTATGTAAAAATAAAGTAACAGTGAAGTCATCTTCTTACGATGTTGTTCTGCATGTCAAATAACTGTTTCCCCCAGAAAAGCTCCTTCCTCTTAAACATCCTTTTAAACTAAAGTCTGTTGTCTACAGGGACATGAGCAAAATTAGAACTTTGTGTCAGAAAATAATTGTAGTACTGACATTCTTAAACTACCAGTTTTATGGTGTGATCCTCTCACCCTGTACTCATTTACATGATCTTCACATCAAGCTTCTTCGAAACCTGTTTTACAACCTGCCCTAAACCCAATTACCTAACCTCATTATGCCACATTAAGCCTAAATAATCCTGTTGAAATGAGCCATTTGTCTGCCTCAAAGGACAGTTTTTGTGCACTTTGGAAATCCAGGTCTATGAAACAAAAAGAATCACTTGCCTTTAAAAGGATTCCATCATGTATTATCCTATAAAACAGCAATTAAATTCAGTGAACTTTCAAAACCAAGAGACAGACTGTACAGAAATGGTTTTGAGGTCCCCTTTCTGCAAATTAAATTACATGGTGGGATTAGAATTAGAAGAACATGTCAGAACACCTTTACTGGACATCCCTGCTTTTCTTTGGGGGTCTCAGTTTCTTCTAACACTGTTTTTTTGTTAATGAAAACAAAACGTTTAACACCAAAAATGTGAATACAGCTAATTACACATGACATGCAGCTGCAGTCTTTACAATCTGTTTTAGCTTTTAAAATGTTGAAGTGTATAACAATTTATGAAATCAAGTATACAAGACAGCTAAGAAGTAAAATGCTGTGTATTTTGCTGGAACTGAGAAATAATGACAATGACAATCCTAGCCTAAATCTTCAAAGGAAATTAGTTGAAAGCAGCAGGTTACATGCTATTAACCAAAAATTAACTGTACAAAAATTAGTGTAATAGAAACTATATTCATGTTAAGTCCTTAGATTGATTCACACTTCATAACCTCCTAGATATTGTTTTATGGAAAATAAAAATGACTTAAAAATGTCAAGTAATGTGCACCTTATTCGTGGATAATTTTATGATAGAATATGATGGATATGGTTTAAAACTACACTCTAAAATGTAAATCAGACATTTTTAAATGACTATGGCAAAAACAAAAAGGACTGTCAGTTTGCAAAGGCTAAGTCAGACATAAAAACTAATAAAATGTACTAAATTTTACCTATACGATAGCAGTCAGTCCCAGTACTGAAAAATCACCCTTTTGCAAGTCCTTTTTTCAGCTGGTACAAAATCTGATAGACAGCTTTAATCCCCTGTCTGCACAAAAGGAAATAAATCAGATTTGTGATGTGTAACAATTAAGCTTTAAAATGGATGAAATAAATACTTCCATCTGTAAAGCAAACTAATTTAGTCTTATAATGCAAGGCAGAAAACGCCTCACTGATAAAAATAACATTTTAAAACTACAAAATTTGAAGGATGTAAAGTAACAAGAAAAGATAAGATTAAGGTTTAGGTTTATGTCAATTTGGTCAAAGGCCTTATCTTCATTCTAGTACTATGTATAGTGTAAGAAGTGATTAACTCAAAGTGCTGGCATCCAAAAACCAATCTTTTTTGTTCCATTGAATACAAATTAGTGCAATTATAACCTTATAAGATCGATATCTCCCAGTTCTACAAGGACTTTACCACTGTGAAATGGCACAAAAGCCTTTCCTCAAAAATTCTAATGGTAATAAAAATAAATCTTAATAAATATACCACTTTTAATACAACAAAAAAAAGGAAGTCTTACATATTTAAAGATGTCAGATTATATATCATTTAAACTACGTGTCTGTAATATTAACAGAAGGTGCCCAGGGTGAAAAATTTCCAGATGTAATCCTTAAAAGAACAAAAGGCCATAAATTAATTCTACTGATGCATACACACTAAATTGTGGGTGAGCAACTTACTGTAGGCCTCCTGAAGAAAAACCATTAACGTACTCATACGAATTTCACTGAGGGTCTGTAGGGGAAAGTGAAATGCATCTGCATTTGAAGTACAACCTTGACTCGAAGGATGTTAAAAACGCTAAGGAAATTCTGAACAGTCAAGGTTAACTTCTGCAGTCCGAAAGCAGCAGTTTTCTACTCACTGTCACCTTGTCGGTGCTGGTTTAATTGTGTCCTGCACTATGTTTTATTACTTGTTGCACTACAAATGTCAACAGCAAATTACGCTGAAGCTCTCAAGGCTAATTCTCTGTACTTTTATGAAGGCAATGAAAGTTCACTCTCTTTTGGGTAGATATTTTTGTCTTCCAATTAAAAGGTTGATTGTCCTACAGAGGCTAGCATGCGAAAACAACACAGAGAAAAAGAAACGCCCTGGATATTTCAAAACATTCAAAATAGGCAAAATAACAAATGCTATATGCGCCATTAAAAATGATTTATTAGTGCCACTGCATTATTGGGATATACACTGTATATTATTTTTACTGTGATTAATTAATAGTGTGCAATAATATATTATAGTGTTTTTATTTCTGATGATTTCTAAACATTTCAATTATGCTCATCATATATAACACACTACTCCTGTCTAAATTCTATGCTGTTACCTCCATTTCATACTACAATGAAAAACTAACTGCTATTTCTTTTCCTTTATCATAAATATAATTATGACATCATACCTAGTTTTGACTCTCCAGACAATTTGAACAAGGTACTTTCTATTGTTTGGAATGAGGCCTAAATATTTTTTATTGCTGGAAACATATCAAATATACTTTGCGTAAAAGGACGTTCTTTTGCAATATTTACCATTAAGTATACTTATCACCCCTGATTTTTTGTTACCTGCTCAGAAGTAGAAATCAAATCTACATTTAGTGTAAAAATATACATACTCACTTTGGAAAACATTGCACACATTTTAATAACACATTTGTATTTACATTTTAAATGTTTTAACAGTGCTCTATTGTCAATTCTTCTTTTCATGTTTTTCCATCTTTTAATTTTTTTTTGAGGTCATAATAACTTAAATAAGCACGCAATTCTTTATAGTTCAAAAAGACTGCTAATGTGCTTTTAATATAGAATTACTTCTAATTTTAAGTTGTCTTTCTAAACCCATAATAAAGCAATATTAAACTCAAATTACCATCTAGCTTCCAGACTGAACATCTGTTCAGCGCAACACTGAAACCACGACACATCAGACTATGAAAATCCGTCATTTTAAATGCATTCGTTACCATTTACCTGGAAGGGACTTTTAATATCCACCTGAGGGCTAAAGAGGTAACCTCTACTCTAACTCCTCAGTCACCTGATATGTTAAACAACAGCCTTTATTGCTTAAACCTGTTTTAATAAAAGCTGCAATTATTTGAGTGGTGCCTAATAGCCCCATAGCACTCAGACTATTAAATTATCTCACATCTAATTACAGCCGCCTGGGGCAGGTGAGAAACAGAGTATGATAAGATCTTCCTTTTTACCTGTAGCCAAAAACCAAGGTAGTCTTTTTTTTAACTCCAATCTTCAAAAATGCAGAGCATTTTCTTTTAAAATGACTACATTAAAAAATAATCACTGCATAAGACCAAAAACTAGGTGGTACTGTCAATCCTTTACTTGTCTTGAAGGCTCTATGTTTCGCTAGAAGGATTATTTTAGATAATTTGGTAAAGCTCCCATTGCTTGCTTAAAGACAGCAAAATTTCTGGGTAAAAAAATGAAGAGTCTTTGTCTCCCAGACAAAGACAAAAAAAAAGCAGATCAAGATAATTAAATCTTTTCTTTCACTCATTTTTCTCACTTGGAGAAAGCAGATGGGTCCTTCGATCTTCAGTGTCGGCAGAAAGGAATGTTCCTCAGTTAAGACACTATCTGTATGTAAGACAAAAGTGCTATTTCCAACCTGTAAAAACACCTAAAATGCTAACCCAGGTATTTTAACAGACCCACCAGAAGTGCCAAAAGTAAGCAGCTGTCTTACAATATTATCTAGAAACTCCTGTTAATGTTGAACTATGCTAATTGACTTATTTTTCATATCTACATTATAATAATCTACATTGTTTTAATGTAAGTATTTAAAAAGCTAGTGCAGTATTAAAGTAAACTGTAAAAAAATCTAAAGATTGTTAGATATACAATACCTTTTATATTGCTTTTTTCTTTAACATGTAGGATCATGAAAGTCAATTGTTTAACAGAGGAAGGCTGTTTATGTACAGACATCTGACTCCCTCCCTTCTGACTTATAAAAAAAACAGAACTCCCAAAGATGATTTTAGAAACCCATTTTCTTCTTGAAATACTAAATATTTATCTCACAATTTCCATGTTAATTTCAGAAAACAGCTTCCATTACAATACTGTAACATTAAAAATGTACTTTTCCCAGCACATAGGTTATAGGTTTAAATGCTTTTGCAGCTACTTTGAAAAAAATGATTCTATCTTACATAATTGGTACACACTGTAGGGAACTGAAGACAATGTAGCTTAAAGCACCTGACAAGCAGCTTCTTTATCATAAAAACTGAAAAAGTACAGAACAGTCTGGACTGTTACATCTTTGGGAGCACTGTTAACATATATGGCCTCAACAAACGTTAAATTTAATGGAAGGAAAGAGCCTTTTATTTTGATACATGATCATTACAGCTGAAAAAAAGAGAAGTATTTTCAAAGTGTTCCCATTGATAATTCCAATAGTTAGAAAGGTAGAGGTACAGTATGATTCAGATGCAGGCAGTAATGTTAGACAACTAAAGAGCACCAAAACAAATAACACTATTTAAAACTTTTAACTTTTTAATATTTAATATTTTAACAGCGCTGCTACCAAAAATATCAGAATGGTCTGTAAAAGATTTCAGGTAATAGTACATTAACATTTTTTTTTTGGGTGGGGGGTTAAACTGTTTAAGAGGTTAAATGAGGTATACCAGATTTTAATCTGTGCTGCACGCCTCATGAATTTAAAGGAATGCAACAGTCTAAAATATATCTTTACACCTTTTCACACAGCACAATAAGGGGTATGCGATTATTGACAGGTTTCATTAATGTGGTATAAATGTAATTATCTGTGGTCATTTTCCAACTGCCAGATTCTCCCTTATCTCTTCATATTGTTCTCTACTCAACTGCCTTAGCCCCTGGCAGAAGTCTTAACAGTTTTACAAAACGGTGATTGATGATTTGTGCTTTCTTCTCCCCTCACTCTGACAGCTGCTCATTTACAAAAGGGCTGAGATTATATGAGTGTAAATGGACTGCTCTCATGCAGCCTGGATACCTACCAAAAGCTGCGACTTTAATGATCAAGGCCTGGATGTTACATGATATCATTTCTCTGAGCAAATCCTCCTGGTTTCGGTGCCAAAGGTAAGCTAGAGACTGAAGGCCGAGCCTCCTGCACCTGTAAAAAGATAAACTAAGTATCACTCGTGACAAATCAAAATCACCAAGGCATTTTGTTTCTTTTATTTGACTACTGGTCACATTTGCACAGAGCGATCTTTAAGGTGACTGCAAGAAGCATACAGAACCCACCTGCTATTCAAAGCATGTCCTTTATTTGTGATTAACAAATTAAATTAAATGGACATTGCCGAAAAGAGCATTATAATTACACCCCATAACAATCTGTGACGTGCAAAAACAGCACAGATAATTAGATAGGCTGTAGGCACTGGCTGTTGTTTGAAAAGTGGGAATATCTGCAATCTCATACGGGTGTCTGTTGGTAAAATACCAAGATTTTGAATAGGAGGATTTCTCAACTGGTGCGTGGAAACACAGTATATAGTCACTATGTACTTGAAAGCAAACTCAGATTAAACATTGAAGCAATTTCTGTTTATAATAAAATAAAAGTGTGCTTGAGTGTGTGTGGTGAAGGGGGAGGCGTGCTGTAAAATTTGTACATTTATGTAAATGTGCGGTGGTATGGAAAAGGCTGAGAATGACTTTTCTAAAGTACACAGAAATATACTTTTGATCAATGGTGCTTCTGCTTAAAGCTTAGCTCCCCTGTCACTTTATTGCTTTTTTTAACACCTGAGATAACCCACTTTCCACAGCTCACCACAACACGGGAGAATGCTCAGCTCAAAAGAGTTTCTTAGTGTAAAGAAGCAGTGTGTCCTCAAAGGTATTTGAACTGTTCAGTGTGAGAGCTAGAGGTCAAGTGAAATTAAACGTACACGTTTTCCACTCTGACCCTCTGGTAATCTGAAAGAATGGCCCCCACAGACACTGCTTCAACACCCTCCTTCTCCTGAAGGAAAAACAAACACAAAAACAAAATCTGTAATTACCTTGGAGCACATCTTTTCCAACACACTAAAGGGAGATGTGGTGAGTTTCTTTTTATTCATTTTTGAACATTTTAGAAACGTGTCCCTTCAAAGGGAATTCTTACAAAAGTATAAAAATCACAAAGTACGTTTTGGCTACCTAATCGGAATCATCCCTCACTGTCGCCACCTCGCATTATTTTTAAAATAAAAATTAAAACCGAAAATGAAATAATTATCATTTCAAAAATCATTGAAAATGCAAAAAATCTTGCTCTAAACCTGTAAATGTACAGTGATATTCCATCACAAAGCAACCCATCATAGAGTGAAATCTGTTACAACATTATATGTGGTAGTCATAAAACTGCCCTCGGCTTCCTTTCCCCCCATAATGCTATTTAACTCAAAACTGAGCAACATTTCCAACAGATTTGCAAAGTCTACATAATGTGAATGATGAAAAGACAATCCATGGTAAGAATGTGTGGGGGGAGAATGAAGTAGTTTGCTGTTCACTGGATTTTTCTAGGAAAATCAACAGGGTGTCCTTGTTTGATACTATATTGCGAGCACAGGCAGAGAAGTTTTAGAACCACTGAAGAAATTAACCCCATTTTAAAGTAAGCATGAGGTGGCATTTTAAGGAGGCATTTGGTGGTTATTGCTGGTCGGGAAACAGATTCTGTAAATCATGAAGAACTTTCAGAGTCATTTGTAAACAGTTTATAATAGATCTTGATGCACCATATGTGCTTCACTTTAATATGTGAATATATTTAGTACAGAACATCAAATTCTGTACTAAAACAACCACCTTTTTCAAGGCTTTATGTTATTTTGCTTATTCTAACCTGCTTAACTATCTAAAACGCGAGAACCTAGCAATTAAAAAAGCATCCATCATCTTCTAAAACTAATAACAATGCAATGTATTAAGCCCAGGCTCCCTAGCCTCCAGTCTGACTGAGAAAGCAATTAACACATGTCAAGGTTGGCTTAAAAGAGCACAAAGGATCATGTCTATAAATTGCAATAAAAATTCAAAATCTTAGAAAAAGAAAGCCTACAACACTTGTTTTGTTTTGTTGTTGTTCTGACATTAATTTAACATCTTTAAAATGAATCTAGAACATCTAATGCTTACAAAGCTCCATGTCTTACAAATTTTTTAAAAGAAAACCAAACTGTAAATTAATATTACAAAATTAGTATGAACCATCAAAATTATGCATAAACGTCCTTGCATTTTGTGTTATTTATAATAAATGAATGTCTAATAAAAATATTCAATTTGAAAGAGAGAGTGTGGGCTTTTAACTAGTGTAATCATGACTTCCACTGCGTATGATCTGAACTATGCACTGTAAATCATTTCAGGAACAAAAATGCCAAGTTCAGTACAGCATAATGCAGCCCCTGGCTCATAGAACCTAACTTCCATGTTACAAGGCAGCACCTCTGTAACAACAAATATCTTGTAAGTATTATTTTAAAAGAATATATATAATAGTTCAGGTGGGTAGCTGCGTCAGCATGCGTAGGCTGCAAAGGAACAAGTAATAGGTTTATTCCATGCTGAAAAAAAGAAGAAAGAAAACACAACGTTTCGGCCGTGGAGCCTTCTTCAGGTGTGAGAGAGACAGGGCAGTAGGCAAAGGTAAAGTAGCGGGAGAACAAAGCTTGGGAGGGAGGAGGAGTGAGAGGCAGTAGCAGGGGACAGAAAGAGAGGCCAATCAAGAGGTGTGAAGTCAGAATGGGTGTAGAGAGGTGTGAAATGAAACTTCCAATGAATGGAGAAAATTTAAAAGAACAGTAGTCTGTCGTTAAGAGAAGGGAGAATGTGTGATCCTAGCTGCAGAATAATTTTGGTTTCAGTGGTCTTTCTGATGTATGAGTTCGGAAAACCGTCTTTGAGAACACAGACAGAGAGATTAGAGTGGTCGTGGCCGTCAGAGGTGAAATGAGAAACAATGGGCCTGGAGAGATCTTTAATCTTCACAGCCCTGACGTGTTCTCTGAAGCGGTCTCCGAGTCTCCTTCCTGTTTCTCCAATGTAGATGGCTGGGCATTTACTGCAAGAGATACAGTAAATAAGGTTGCTAGAGGTACAAGATGCTGTCTGGGTGATCCGGAATTGTCCTGAGGGGCCTTGAATGAGTGTGGTGGTGGATGTGTACTTGCAGGTGATACAGCGAGCTCTGTTGCAAGGGAAAGTGCCTGGTGTGGATGGTTGTTGAGGGCGGTCAAGGGAGCTGTGAACAAGGAGGTTACGCAGATTAGGTGGTTGGAGATATGAGATGATGGGGCTATCAGAAAAGAGGGCCCCAATGGAGGGATCATCCTGTAGGATGGAAAAGTTGTGGTTAATGGTCCTGGGGATAGGAAGTGTGTTAGGGTGGTAAGGAAGCACCAAAGGAATGGGGTTGTTACGGCGGGAGTTCCTGATCGGGCTGATGGTCCGGGGGGTGTTTTAACTATATAATAGTTGGTGATCCATCCATTTTCTAACTGCTTTTTCCAATTCAGTGTTGCAGGAGAGCCGGAGCCTATCCCAGCAAGCAACGGGCGCAACGGGACACTGGAGGGTCCATTGCAGGGTACACACACAGACAGACACCTAGACTAATTTTCCCAGAAGACAATTAACCTACCAGTATGTCTTTATACTGTGAGAGGAGACCAGAGCACCTGGAGGAAACTACACAAACATGCAAACTCCATGCAAATAGCACGCCAGGTCTGGGATTGAACTCAGAGACCCAGAGCTGCAAGGACGCATTACAAACCACTGCACTTGCTGCTCATATTAGGTGATAAGAGTGCAAATTATAGTCAAATATGACTGTAAACATTACAGTCTGATATTACCAGAACACATTGAGAGACCACACCCAGAATTACCCTAGACACCTATTTAGTGCTTGGCATTAAATACATAACAAAAAAACATATACAGTATATATGTTGTTTTCATTACAATTAACAGCCACAATGGACCACCCAGTTTCAAGGAACTCTCACTACCCGTCTGAGAAAAAAAAAGCTTTGTCAAGTGTTACTCACAGCCTGTCTTCCCATTACATCAGATATGTGGCAGGGATGTTTACATAACAACCGTATCAACATTTTCCTGCTTGGCCAGACATCCCTTGCCTGCTTCCTAAAGCTTGCACGCCTAGTCCTGCGGAGCCCTAAGTCTGAGAGGCAGGCGGCATCAGTAGAACAACACAACCCAGTGAGCTTGCAATCCAGAGCCCATTGCCGCCATATTATCCAGGCTCTGACAGGGGCCACCAAGACCCTCATCCACACTCAGTGCTGCCGGATCGCCAATATATTATCCTTCTTATATTATCACGAAGCTATTAAAAAACACAACAGGAACAGGACTTCATCAAGACTTCAGACACCTATCAAATCACACATCTGTCACTTGATCACCATTTCTGTTTACCAGAGATTGTTTGTATTTATCCAATAGAAAAGCCACAAACAAATACTAGACTTTGCTACAGGTGAAGTGTTGGGATGGAGGTCATAATTCCAATGTGAACCAAACCCTTCTTAATATACACCTTGCCTACTTTAGAGGTATTACCATTTTTACCTCCTGAACCGTATGTCAGTAAAAGGTCATAGCAACACTTAATAGTCCGGCCTTTTTTCATATTTAATTGTACACATTATCTGACAACTTGACATTATTTTCATTACAGCCTTTTAAAATAGATTAACTGCAGAAGTTAAAGATGCAAATTTTAAACTTAAAAGAATTATGTAATGTAAGATGGATTAGAAAGGGACTGTAAAATTACTATTAGGTGACAACCAAGGCATAGCATTTTAAATTTAATTAGTGCTAATCTATAAATATAGGGGCAGACCTTTGTGTACACACTGCCTCATACTGTACGTACATATGGTATATACACTACA